>NC_053027.1:73511783-73523680 GCF_003073215.2 Triticum urartu | reverse complement strand
TAGAGCCGGGGCTCCAAAAACGTTTTGAGAGACATGGAGCATACGAGATGTTCGAAGAGCTGAAAATGGTTTTTCAAGCTCATGCCCGGATCGAGAGATATGAAGTCTCCGATAAGTTCTTCAGCTGTAAGATGGAGGAAAATAGTTCTGTCAGTGAGCACATACTCACTATGTCTGGGTTGCATAACCGCTTGTCTCAGCTGGGAGTTAATCTCCCGGATGATGCGGTCATTGACAGAATCCTCCAGTCGCTTCCACCAAGCTACAAGAGCTTTGTGATGAACTTCAACATGCAGGGGATGCAAAAGACCATTCCTGAATTGTTCTCAATACTGAAATCAGCGGAGGTAGAAGTCAAGAAGGAACATCAAGTGTTGATGGTCAATAAAACCACTAAGTTCAAGAAAGGCAAGGGTAAAAAGAACTTCAAGAAGGACGGCAAGGAAGTTGCCGCGCCCGGCAAGCAAGCTGCCGGGAAGAAGCCAAAGAATGGACCCAAGCCCAAGACTGAGTGCTTTTATTGCAAGGGAAGCGGTCACTGGAAGCGGAACTGCCCTAAGTACTTAGCGGATAAGAAGGCCGGCAAAACAAAAGGTATATGTGATATACATGTAATTGATGTGTACCTTACTAGTTCCCGTAGTAGCTCCTAGGTATTTGATACCGGTGCAGTTGCTCACATTTGTAACTCAAAGCAGGGGCTGCGGAATAAGCGGAAACTGGCAAAGGACGAGGTGACGATGCGCGTCGGGAATGGTTCCAAGGTCAATGTGATCGTTGTCGGCACGCTGCCTCTGCATCTCCCTTCGGGATTAGTTTTAAACCTTAATAATTGTTATTTAGTGCCAGCTTTGAGCATGAACATTGTATCGGGATCTCGTTTAATTCGAGATGGCTACTCTTTTAAATCTGAGAATAATGGTTGTTCCATTTTTATGAGAGATATGTTTTATGGTCATGCTCCTATGGTGAATGGTTTATTCTTTATGAATCTCGAACGTGATGCTACACATGTTCATAATATGAGTACCAAAAGAAGTAAGGTTGATAATGATAGTCCCACATACTTGTGGCACTGCCGCCTTGGTCACATAGGTGTCAAACGCATGAAGAAGCTCCATGCTGATGGACTTTTAGAGTCTCTTGATTATGAATCATTTGACACGTGCGAACCATGCCTTATGGGTAAAATGACCAAGACTCCGTTCTCAGGAACAATGGAGCGAGCAACCGACTTATTGGAAATCATACATACTGATGTGTGCGGTCCAATGAGTGTTGAGGCTCGCGGTGGCTATCGTTATGTTCTCACCCTCACTGATGATTTAAGTAGGTATGGGTATATCTACTTAATGAAACACAAGTCTGAAACCTTTGAAAAGTTCAAGGAATTTCAGAGTGAGGTTGAAAATCAACGTGACAGGAAAATCAAGTTTCTACGATCAGATCGTGGAGGAGAATACTTGAGTCACGAATTTGGCACGCACTTAAGAAAATGTGGAATAGTTTCACAACTCACGCCGCCTGGAACACCTCAACGTAACGGTGTGTCCGAACGTCGTAATCGCACTCTATTGGATATGGTGCGGTCTATGATGTCTCTTACTGATTTACCGCTATCTTTTTGGGGCTATGCTTTAGAGACTGCCGCATTCACTTTAAATAGGGCTCCGTCGAAATCCGTTGAGACGACACCGTATGAATTATGGTTTGGGAAGAAACCTAAGCTGTCGTTTCTAAAAGTTTGGGGATGCGATGCTTATGTCAAGAAACTTCAACCTGAGAAGCTCGAACCCAAGTCAGAAAAATGCGTCTTCATAGGATACCCTAAAGAAACGATTGGGTATACCTTCTACCTAAGATCCGAAGGCAAGATCTTTGTTGCCAAGAATGGGTCCTTTCTAGAGAAAGAGTTTCTCTCGAAAGAAGTAAGTGGGAGGAAAGTAGAGCTTGATGAAGTATTACCTCTTGAACCGGAAACTGGCGCAACTCAAGAAAATGTTCCTGAGGTGCCTGCACCGACTAGAGAGGAAGTTAATGATAATGATCAAGATACTTCTGATCAAGCTCCTACTGAAATTCGAAGGTCCACAAGGACACGTTCCGCACCAGAGTGGTACGGCAACCCTGTCTTGGAGATCATGTTGTTAGACAACGGTGAACCTTCGAACTATGAAGAAGCGATGGCGGGCCCGGATTCCGACAAATGGCTAGAAGCCATGAAATCCGAGATAGGATCCATGTATGAAAACGAAGTATGGACTTTGACTGACTTTCCCCTTGAACGGCGAGCCATAGAAAATAAATGGATCTTTAAGAAGAAGACAGACGCGGATGGTAATGAAATCGTCTATAAAGCTCGGCTTGTCGCTAAAGGTTATCGACAAGTTCAAGGGGTTGACTACGATGAGACTTTCTCACTGGTAGCGAAGCTGAAGTCCGTCCGAATCATGTTAGCGATTGCCGCATTCTATGATTATGAGATATGGCAAATGGACGTCAAAACGGCATTCCTTAATGGTTTCCTTAAGGAGGAATTGTATATGATGCAGCCGGAAGGTTTTGTCGATCCTGAGAATGCTGACAAGGTGTGCAAGCTCCAACGCTCGATTTATGGGCTGGTGCAAGCATCTCGGAGTTGGAACATTCGCTTTGATGAGATGATCAAAGCGTTTGGGTTCACGCAGACTTATGGAGAAGCCTGTGTTTACAAGAAAGTGAGTGGGAGCTCTGTAGCATTTCTCATATTATATGTAGATGACATACTTTTGATGGGAAATGATATAGAACTCTTGGACAGCATCAAGGCCTACTTGAATAAAAGTTTTTCAATGAAGGACCTTGGAGAAGCTGCTTATATATTAGGCATCAAAATCTATAGAGATAGATCGAGACGCCTCATAGGTCTTTCACAAAGCACATACCTTGATAAGATATTGAAGAAGTTCAATATGGATCAGTCTAAGAAGGGGTTCTTGCCTGTGTTGCAAGGTATAAAATTGAGCTCAGCTCAATGTCCGACCACGGCAGAAGAAATAGAAGAGATGAGTGTCATCCCCTATGCCTCAGCCATAGGTTCTATTATGTATGCCATGCTGTGTACCAGACCTGATGTAAACCTTGCCGTAAGTCTGGTAGGAAGGTACCAAAGTAATCCCGGCAAGGAACACTGGACAGCGGTCAAGAATATCCTGAAGTACCTGAAAAGGACTAAGGAAATGTTTCTCGTTTATGGAGGTGACGAAGAGCTCGTCGTAAAGGGTTACGTCGACGCTAGCTTCGACATAGATCTGGATGACTCTAAGTCACAAACCGGATACGTGTATATTTTGAATGGTGGGGCAGTAAGCTGGTGCAGTTGCAAGCAAAGCGTCGTGGCGGGATCTACATGTGAAGCGGAGTACATGGCAGCCTCGGAGGCAGCACATGAAGCAATATGGGTGAAGGAGTTCATCACCGACCTAGGAGTCATACCCAATGCGTCGGGGCCGATCAAGCTCTTCTGTGACAACACTGGAGCTATTGCTCTTGCCAAGGAGCCCAGGTTTCACAAGAAGACAAGGCACATCAAGCGTCGCTTCAACTCCATTCGTGAAAATGTTCAAGATGGAGACATAGAAATTTGTAAAGTGCACACGGACCTAAATGTAGCAGATCCGTTGACTAAACCTCTCCCTAGAGCAAAACATGATCAACACCAAAATTCCATGGGTGTTCGATTCATCACAATGTAACTAGATTATTGACTCTAGTGCAAGTGGGAGACTGTTGGAAATAGCCCTAGAGGCAATAATAAAAGCATTATTATTATATTTCCTTGTTCATGATAATTGTCTTTTATTCATGCTATAATTGTGTTATCCGGAAATCATAATACATGTGTGAATAATAGACACCAACATGTCCCTAGTAAGCCTCTAGGTAACTAGCTCGTTGATCAACAGATAGTCATGGTTTCCTGACTATGGACAGGATGTCATTGGTAACGAGATCACATCATTAGGAGAATGATGTGATGGAAAAGACCCAATCCTAAACATAGCACAAGATCGTATAGTTCGTTTGCTAGAGTTTTCCAATGTCAAAGTATCTTTTCCTTAGACCATGAGATCATGTAACTCCCGGATACCGTAGGAGTGCTTTGGGTATGCCAAACGTCACAACGTAACTGGGTGACTATAAAGGTAGACTACGGGTATCTCCGAAAGTGTCTGTTGGGTGACATGGATCAAGACTGGGATTTGTCACTCCGTATGACGGAGAGGTATCACTGGGCCCACTCGGTAATGCATCATCATAATGAGCTCAAAGTGACCAAGTGTCTGGTCACGGGATCATGCATTACAGTACGAGTAAAGTGACTTGCCGGTAACGAGATTGAACGAGGTATTGGGATACCGACGATCGAATCTCGGGCAAGTAACATATCGATAGACAAAGGGAATTGCGTACGGGGTTGATTGAATCCTCGACATCGTGGTTCATCCGATGAGATCATCGTGGAGCATGTGGGAGCCAACATGGGTATCCAGATCCCGCTGTTGGTTATTGACCGGAGAGTCGTCTCGGTCATGTCTGCTTGTCTCCCGAACCCGTAGGGTCTACACACTTAAGGTTCGATGACGCTAGGGTTGTGAAGATATGTATATGCAGTAACCCAAATGTTGTTCGGAGTCCCGGATGAGATCCCGGACGTCACGAGGAGTTCCGGAATGGTCCGGAGGTAAAGAATTATATATAGGAAGTGCTGTTTCGGGCGTCGGGACAAGTTTCGGGGTTATCGGTATTGTACCGGGACCACCGGAGGGGTCCCCTGGGCCCACCGGGTGGGGCCACCTGTCCCGGGGGGGCACATGGGCTGAAATAGGAGGGAACCCAGCCCATAGTGGGCTGGGGCTCCACCCCCTATAGGCCCATGCGCCTAGGGTTCCACCATGGAAGAGTCCATGTGGTGGAAGGCACCCCTAGGTGCCTTGGGGGGGAGGGAAACCTCCCCTTGGCCGCCGCCCCCCTAGTAGATCTCATCTACTAGGGCCGGCGCCCCCCCCCCCATGGCACCCCTATATTTAGTGGGGGGGAGAGGAGGGATTTCACACCAGCCCCTGGCGCCTCCATCTCCCCCCTTACGTCTCTCCCTCGTAGTCTTGGCGAAGCCCTGCTTCTGTGACGCCCTGCATCCACCACCACGCCGTCGTGCTGCTGGATCTTCACCAACCTCTCCTCCCCCCTTGCTGGATCAAGAAGGAGGAGACGTCTCCCGTCCCGTACGTGTGTTGAACGCGGAGGTGCCGTCCGTTCGGCGCTGGTCATCGGTGATTTGGATCACGTCGAGTACGACTACATCATCACCGTTCTTTTGAATGCTTCCGTGCGCCATCTACAAAGGTATGTAGATGCATTGGATGGCTCGTTGCTAGATGAACTCCTAGATGATCTTGGTGAAACGACTAGGAAAATTTTTGTTTTCTGCAACGTTCCCCAACAGGTCTCATACCCATCTCCCTCGATGCATTATCTATCACTACACGTGATAGCCCTTTTGTAAAGGGATCTGCCAGATTCTTAGCCGTATGGACATACTCCAACGCTATCACTCCGGAGTTTCTTAATTTTCTGACAGCCGTTAATCTCATTCTTATGTGATTGTTGGACTTCATGTTGTCCTTTGAACTTTTCACCTTGGTGATGACAGTTTGATTATCGCAGTTTATAAGGATAGCCAGAACCGGTTTATCAACCAATGGCAAGTCCATCAAAAGATCTCAAAGCCATCCTGCTTCGACACCAGATGTGTCTAATGCTGTTAATTCTGCTTCCATAGTCGATCTCGTTAAGATCGTTTGCTTGCAAGACTTCCAGGAAACAGCGCCACCTCCAAGAGTAAACATATACCCAGTTGTGGCCTTCATCTCATCAGCATCAGAGATCCAGTTTGCATCACTATACCCTTCAAGTACCGACGAGTATCCGGTATAGTGAAGTCCATAGTTCATAGTACCTTTCAGATAGCGCATAACTCTTTCAACAGCATGCCAATGTACATCACCCGGTTTGGAAACAAACCGGCTCAGTTTGCTCACAGCAAACGCGATGTTAGGCCTCGTTGCACTCGCTAGGTACATCAGTGAACCAATGATTTGAGAGTATCTCAATTGATCTATAGCCGTGCCTTTGGACTTTCGAACCAACACGCTAGGATCATATGGTGTTTGAGATGGTGTGCAGTCTGAATATCCAAAACGACTCAACACCTTCTCAACATAGTGGGATTGCAGAAGTGTAATCCCACCCTCATTATCTCTCAGTAGCTTGATGTTCAAGATAACATCAGCCACACCAAGGTCTTTCATCTCAAAGTTCTGAGACAGAAACGACATGACCTCCTCAATGACTTTGAGGTTGGTTCCGAATATCAGTATGTCATCAACATACAAGCACAGTATAACTCCTTCGCCCCCACCATGGCGATAGTATACACATTTGTCAGCCTCATTAACAATGAAACCAACAGATGTCAGAGTTGTATTAAACTTATCATGCCATTGCTTAGGTGCTTGCTTCAGGCCATATAAAGATTTCAGCAACCTATACACCTTTCTTTCCTGACCATCTATCACAAAGCCATCTGGTTGTTGCATATAGATTTCCTCATTTAGCTCTCCATTCAGAAAAGCCATCTTAACATCCATCTGGTGGACGAGAAGACCATGCGAGGCCGCCAACGAGAGTAATACTCTAATGGTGGTCAGTCTAGCCACAGGTGAATAAGTATCAAAGAAATCTTCCTCTTCTTTTTGGTCATAACCCTTGGCCACAAGCCTAGCCTTGTACTTTTCAATCGTACCATCGGGCCTAAGCTTCTTTTTGAACACCCACTTACATCCCAATGGTTTGCAACCATAGGGACGCTCAGTGATCTCCCATGTCCTGTTAGCCATGATGGAATCCATCTCGCTACGGACCGCATCCTTCCAGTAGTCAGCTTCTGGAGAGGCATACGCTTCTGAAATAGAAGTAGGAGTATCATCCATGAGGTACACGAAGAAATCATCACCAAAGATCTTTGCAGTCCTTTGTCTCTTGCCCCTACCAAGGGTTTCCTCGTCTTCCTCCTCGGGATTTTCATCATGTGTTTGTCATAATATTCCATAGGGTTGGCAGGTTTAGGAGTCTCCTCAGATTCCTGTCTAGAAGTGCTTTGCATATCTCTCATAGGAAAAATATCCTCGAAGAATGTAGCATCCTTAGACTCCATAATTGTACCGACCTTCTGGTCAGGTACCTCAGATTTCACTACTAGAAATCTATAGCCAACGTTGTTCTTAGCGTAGCCCAAATTAACGCAGTCCACAGACTTTGGTCCAAGCTTACGCTTTTTGGGGATCGGCACATTGACTTTCGCCAAACAGACCCAAGTACATCTGAAGCTAGAGATGGAAACGGGAAATCACGGCGCAACAGCAATAACAAATGCCGGAATAAAGAAGACAGCACGAAGGGCACAGTAGTAAACGCCGGATTCAAAAGCTCTTGGCCAGGTCAGCAAAAGCCGCCCTCCAAAGGCACCAGGGATGAACTATCCAGCCTCAACAAAATTCTGGACCAAGTATGTCAGATCCATAGTACCCCTGGTAAACCTGCTAATCATACACACAGAGAATGTTGGGTCTTCAAGCAGTCCGGCAAGCTCAACGCCGTACACAAGGGGGAGGACACACCAAGTGAAGACGAGGACGAGGCTCCCAAGCAAGACACTGGGGAACAAAAGAAATTTCCACCAAAAGTCAAAACAGTAAACGTGTTATGCGTGATCAAGGGAAAAAACAACGCGGCACTCCCAGGAAAATATACCCAAGTGCCTATCACCGCAAAGTCCTACCACTGGTCGTCTCAACCGATCACTTTCGACCATCGCGATTACTCGGCAAGTATCCGACACACAGGATGGGCTGCCCTGGTATTAGACCCAGTAATTGGCGGATATCACTTCACACGAGTCTTGATGGACGGGGGCAGCAGTCTAAACCTAATATATCAGGATACAATCCGCGGGATGGGGTTAGACCCAACAAAAATTCGCCATAGCAATACTACCTTTAAAGGAGTAACGCCAGGCCCAGGGGCTCGTTGTACGGGCTCCCTCCTACTACAAGTTATATTCGGCTCCCCCGATAACTTCCGTCGTGAGCATTTAACCTTCCACATCGCTCTGTTCCAAAGTGGCTATCAAGCACTGCTCGGACGCGAAGCTTCCGCTCGCTTTAATGCAATACCACACTACGCCTCCCTCACACTCAAGATGCCCAGTCCATGTGGCATCATTTCAGTGAAAGGAAATATCAACGATCTCTACGCGCCGAAGAGAGTGTGGCTGCCTTGGCAGACGCACACTAAAGGCGCCCGGACCAGCAAAAGCATCCAATAGGTCGTCAAGACCTCAGACACAACTAATCAAGTCCGGCGCCGCTATCTATACCGAATAAACGGCCACATCATATTTGTCAATACAAGGGGCTCAACACGCGCAGACAAGTGGCAATTCCTTCTCATCTTGAATTGTACGACAACGTCTTCACCTAAATTCCTCTCTTTTGCAGACGATCATCGTGCTACACCCGTCCAGGATACGGCACAACGGAGACACAGGCGCAGACATGCAGCAGGGACCCGCTCCAAGGATTCTTTTTAGATTAAGACCCTGCGTAAACCTTTTTTACTGTCTCTTGTTGATACATATCCACCGTTGTGAAGGATTCTCACGTCTTGGCATGTGGCCACGCCAGAACAATGCACGTACCTGGACACAAGGGGCTTCTTACAAAGGCCATTATTTAGGCCCGGTTTATACCACAAAGACTGAATACCTTAGGGAGTGTTCGGCGTCGCGAGTTTGATCCTATATGCATCAGCTCTGAATCATTGTCTTTGGTTAAATGTTGGGTTTGCACGGCTCCTGTGTTTTGGTACCTTACGTTCCGCTTTACCGGCTAAGGTAGCACCAGGAGAACTACTGCGATTGTGCCCTGGTTCATCCGGACGAGCACCTCAGTAGAGAAAGCCGAAAACTGACTGTCATGATATAGCGTGAGACTGGTCAACCACTCGATGACTTGTTGGAATGTTAGAATTCCTCCGCCTTAACGAAGGGCTGTTTTCCGGCCAGGCATGTACGCACCCCAGGATCGGGAGAGTGCGGAGCCACCAGGGGCTATCTAGTAGCTCCACTGTCAAACTCCTATGGCTAAGTGAAAGTACTAAAGCATTATGGTCCGGTTGCCTCGCTTGCTCCACTATCACCTCCTTAATAGGACCAAGACGTTGGGTTAAGTGTCAACGCGTGTTTTTTGCGAGCACCTCCGCATTATATGCGTGGGGGCTGAAGCCGACGGCTGCAATCTTTCAGGTTATACACATGTATACATAAACGGCCGCCTAGGAGGCATCATATTACTTTCAGGAAAAAGTATAAAAATAGCCTTACAAAATTTATAAAAGCATTTCTCTTACAATGAGATTACATATCACTCAAACATAATATTTTTTGAGAACTGGGTCTCTATCAAACGAGCACCCTCAAGAACTTCTTCAAAGTAGTGCTCAGCAGCCATTCGACCTCTGGCCGAATCCCGCGCTGCAACAGTGGTAGCATCCATCTCCGCCCAGTATGCTTTAACACGGGCAAAGACCATCCGTGAGCCCTCTATGCATGCCGACCTCTTCATCGCATTAATGCACGGCACCACGTCAAGGAACTGCTGCACCAAGCTGAAATAGCTGCTCGGTTTTGGCCTTTCCGGCCATAGCTGATCCACAACAGACCTCATGGCGAGTCCGGACAACTTATTCAGTTCGTCCCATTCGACTAATTGGTCAGTCAATGAAAGCGGACGCTCGGGAGAATGGAATTGTGTCCAAAACAGCTGGTCCACTTCATGGTCCGTTTGACCCTGGAAGTACTTGACCGCATCGGCAGCGCTCGCCACCAAATTCATATACACATCCTCCGAACTCCACAGCCGATCCAGAGGGGCATACCGTGGATCTCCGAACTTCCTCCGCAACATAAAGGATTTCCCAGCTACAATATCCCCGGCTTCCCGCAGCTCCTCCTTCTTCACCCTCATAGCAGAGTGGATGTCTTTTCTCGTCGCAGCAACCTTCTCAAAGTCCAATGCCTTCGCTAGGTTTTCCTTTTCAAGAACCCGGCAACGGTCGGCGGCGGCTTCTAATTCTATGGCCATCTTATCTCGGCTCTCGCCATGCGCGGCCTTCTCGGCTTTCAACTCTTCGGCCGGCCTCAAAGCAGCCGCATTACCAAACCTCGCTTGTTCCTTGGCTCGGAAAGGTTCTGCCCGCAAGGCTTCAATAGTGGCAGCTCCATCTGCAGTCACAACATATTAAAGATACTGGCATCATGCTGCTCTTACTATGTGGCGTCTACCAGATAATGACACTTACCATGTGCCTCGTCAAGCCTTTTGTAAACAAGCTCGATGTCGGCGTCTGCCACACCCAACTGCCGTTTTAAATGGGCAAACTCGCTAGTCCGGCTAGCCACCGGAGCTTCCATCACCTGCACATAGAGGCAGTATGGTTATTACCTGGGAATATGATCCTCTGTTCATTGTCGTTTCCGATGACAACCAGAGTCTCAGGGCTACTATCTACACAGAGCACACCTAGCATGTGCAGGACTATCATACATTATTTTACGTACCTCAAAGCCTGTCAGAAGATTCATAAAAGCTTCATGCAATCCGCTTTCGGCGGACGAAATTCTCTCCATCACCGTATTCATCAGCATACGGTGTTCATCTGAGACGGCTGCTCGCCCCACCAACTCCCTTAGAACATCCGATCGCACACCAGACGGTGCCGGACACTTTTGTCTGCTCTCTTTGGGAGCCAGACACTAGGAGCTTCAGGGGTCGATGGGATTATCTTCTGGCCTCACTGTTGGGGAACGTAGCATAAATTCAAAATTTTCCTACGTGTCACCAAGATCTATCTATGGAGTCATCTAGAAACGAGGGAGGAGTGGATCTACATACCCTTGTAGATCGCGCGCGGAAGCGTTCAAGAGAACGGGGTTGATGGAGTCGTACTCGTCGTGATCCAAATCACCGATGATCCTAGCGCCGAACGGACGGCACCTCCGCGTTCAACACACGTACAGAGCAGCGACGTCTCCTCCTTCTTGATCCAGCAAGGGGGGAGGAGAGGTTGATGGAGATCCAGCAGCACGACGGCGTGGTGGTGGATGTAGCGGGATTCCAACAGGGCTTCGCCAAGCGCTACGGGAGGAGGGAGATGTGTCATGGGAGGGAGAGGGAGGCGCCAGGGCTTAGGTGCGGCTACCCTCCCTTCCCCCCACTATATATAGCGCCAACGGAGAGGGGGGCGCAGCCTTGTCCCTTCCTCCAAGGAAGGGTGCGGCCAGGGAGGAGTCCATCCTCCCCAAGGCACCTAGGAGGTGCCTTCCCCCTTTAGGACTCTTTCTTTCCCTTATCTCTTAGCGCATGGGCCTCTTGGGGCTGGTGCCCTTGGCCCATATAGGCCAAGGCGCACACCCCTACAGCCCATGTGGCCCCCCGGGGCAGGTGGACCCCCTTGGTGGGCCCCCGGACCCCTTTCGGCACTCCCGGTACAATACCGATAATGCGCAAAACTTTTCCGGCGACCAAAACAAGACTTCCCATATATAAATCTTTACCTCCGGACCATTCCGGAACTCCTCGTGACGTCCGGGATCTCATCCGGGACTCCGAACAACTTTCGGGTTACCGCATACTAATATCTCTATAACCCTCGCGTCACCGAACCTTAAGTGTGTAGACCCTACGGGTTCGGGAGACATGCAGACATGACCGAGATGACTCTCCGGTCAATAACCAACA
>NC_053027.1:73489132-73510783 GCF_003073215.2 Triticum urartu | reverse complement strand
AATAGTAATGATAGTACCACCTACTTGTGGCACTGCCACGTAAGTCATATCAGTATAAAACGCATGAAGAAGCTCCATGTTGATGGATCTTTGGGCTCACTCGTTTTTGAAAAGTTTGAGACATGCGAACCATGTCTATTGGTGTATATGCATGAAGAAACTCCATGCAAATGGACCGTTTGGACTCACTTGATTTTGAATCACTTGAGACATGCAAATCATACCACATGGGCAAGATGACTGAAAGCCTCGTTTTTCAGTAAAATGGAACTAGAAAGCAACTTGTTGGAAGTAATACATTTTGATGTGTGCAATCCAATGAGTGCTGAGGCATGTAGTGGATATCGTTATGTTCTTACTTCACAGATGATTTGAGTAGATGTTGAGTATATTTACTTGATGAATCACGAGTCTGAATTATTGAAAGGTTCAAGTAATTTCAGGGTGAAGTTGAAAGATCGTCGTGACAAGAGGATAAAATATCTATGATATGATCATAGAGATGAATATCTGAATTACGAGTTTGGCACAGAATTAAGACATTGTGGAAATTGTTTCACAACTAATACAGCCTGGAAACACCATAGTGTGATGGTGTGTCCGAACATCATAACTGCACCCTATTGGATATGATGCATACCATGATGTCTCTTATCGAATTACCACGATAGTTTATGGGTTAGGCATTAGAGACAACCACATTCACTTTAAATAGGGCACCACGTAATTCCGATGAGATGACACCGTATGAACTATGGTTTAGAGAAACCTAAGCTGTCATTTCTTAAAAGTTTGGGGCTGCGACGCTTATGTGAAAAAGTTTCAGGCTGATAAGCTCGAACCCAAAGCGGATAAATGCATCTTCATAGACACCCAAAACAGTTGGGTATACCTCCTGTCTCAGATCCGAAAGCAATAAGGGATTGTTTCTAGAATCGGGTCCTTTCTCGAGGAAAAGTTTCTCTCAAAAATTGAGTGGGAGGATGGTGGAGACTTGATGAGGTTATTGAACCGTCTCTTCAACTAGTGTGTGGCAGGGCACAGAAGTTGTTCCTGTGGCACCTACACCAATTGAAGTGGAAGCTTATGATAGTGATCATGAAACTTCAGATCAAGTCACTACCAAACCTCTGGGATGACAAGGATGCGTACTACTTCAGAGTGGTACGTAATCCTGTCTTGGAAGTCATGTTGCTAGACAACAATGAACCTACGAGCTATGGAGAAGCGATGGTGGGCCTGGATTCCAAAATGGCTCGAGGCCAATAAGCGAGTAGGATCCAATATGAAAACAAAGTGAAATTTGCGGAAGTACATACGGATCTGAAAGATTCAGACCCGTTGACTATAACATCTCTCACAAGCATAACATGATCAAACCCAGAACTCATCGAGTGTTAATCACATGGTAATGTGAACTAGATTATTGACTCTAGTAAACTCTTTGGGTGTTAGTCACATGGGGATGTGACCTTGAGTGTTAATCACATAGCGATGTGAACTGGATTATTGACTCTAGTGCAAGTGGGAGACTGTTGGAAATATGCCCTAGAGGCAATAATAAAATTATTATATTTCCTTGTTCATGATAATCGTTTATTATCCATGCTAGAATTGTATTGATAGGAAACTCAGATACATGTGTGGATACATAGACAACACCATGTCCCTAGTAAGCCTCTAGTTGACTAGCTCGTTGATCAATAGATGGTTACGGTTTCCTGACCATGGACATTGGATGTCGTATAACGGGATCACATCATTAGGAGAATGATGTGATGGACAAAGACCCAATCCTAAGCCTAGCACAAGATCATGTAGTTCGTATGCTAAAGCTTTTCTAATGTCAAGTATCATTTCCTTAGACCATGAGATTGTGCAACTCCCGGATACCGTAGGAGTGCTTTGGGTGTGCCAAACGTCACAACGTAACTGGGTGGCTATAAAGGTACACTACAGGTATCTCCGAAAGTGTCTGTTGGGTTGGCACGAATCGAGACTGGGATTTGTCACTCCGTGTAAACGGAGAGGTATCTCTGGGCCCACTCGGTAGGACATCATCATAATGTGCACAATGTGATCAAGGAGTTGATCACGGGATGATGTGTTACGGAACGAGTAAAGAGACTTGCCGGTAACGAGATTGAACAAGGTATCGGGATACCGACGATCGAATCTCGGGCAAGTATCGTACCGCTAGACAAAGGGAATTGTATACGGGATTGATTAAGTCCTTGACATCGTGGTTCATCCGATGAGATCATCGTGGAACATGTGGGAGCCAACATGGGTATCCAGATCCCGCTGTTGGTTATTGACCGGAGAGTCATCTCGTCAGTCTGCATGTCTCCCGAACCCGTAGGGTCTACACACTTAAGGTTCGGTGACGCTAGGGTTATAGAGATATTAGTATGCGGTAACCCGAAAGTTGTTCGGAGTCCCGGATGAGATCCCGGACGTCACGAGGAGTTCCGGAATGGTCCGGAGGTAAAGAATTATATAGGAAGTCTATTTGCGCCGGAAAGTTTCGCTCATTACGGTATTGTACCGGGAGTGCCGAAAGGGGTGGGGGTCCACCAAGGGGGTCCACCTGCCCCGGGGGCCACGTGGGCTGTAGGGGTGTGCGCCTTGGCCTATATGGGCCAAGGGCACCAGCCCCAAGAGGCCCATGCGCCAAGAGATAAGGGAAAGAAGAGTCCTAAAGGGGAAGGCACCTCCTAGGTGCCTTGGGGAGGATGGACTCCTCCCTTGGCCGCACCCTTCCTTGGAGGAAGGGCCAAGGCTGCCCCCCTCTCCCTTGGCCCTATATATAGTGGGGGAAGGGAGGGCAGCAACACCTAAGCCCTGGCGCCTCCCTCTCCCTCCCATGACACATCTCCCTCCTCCCGCAGCGCTTGGCGAAGCCCTGTTGGAATCCCGCTACTTCCACCACCACGCCGTCGTGTGCTGATCTCCATCAACCTCTCCTCCCCCCTTGCTGGATCAAGAAGGAGGAGACGTCGCTGCTCCGTACGTGTGTTGAACGCGGAGGTGCCGTCCGTTCGGCGCTAGGATCATCGGTGATTTGGATCACGACGAGTACGACTCCATCAACCCCGTTCTCTTGAACGCTTCCGCGCGCGATCTACAAGGGTATGTAGATCCACTCCTCCCTCATTGCTAGATGACTCCATAGATTGATCTTGGTGACATGTAGGAAATTTTGAATTATTGCTACGTTCCCCAACACTCTACTCACCCACACCTGCTGTTATTCTCCAGCGACGGCAGACGAATCAGTAAACCCTCGTACAGTTGTACTCCCCTCCGCGTGGGAAACAACTGCCGAGTCTTCCCTGCCTCCGTGTCGTTCCCTTCCTAGGCCTCACCGTCGTCCACCGCCCTGGTGCTCTCGGCGCGGCCTGGTCAACATGGTCAACGACCGACATGCATCTGAAGTGGACTGTACGTGGAGAGGCCGACAGCTGGGTCCACGGCCGCACGCAAGGAAATGCCTCCTTATTACGCGCAAAATAATGATTCCTCCACCTGACATCAGGGACCCACCGAAAGGGCCTCTGTATTTCACGAAAAAAATGTTACCGCCGCTGACAGCTCGGACCCACCAGCTATATCTTCGCATGCAAGGAAGTGCCTCCTTATTACGCACAAAAAAATGAATACTCCCCCTGTTAGCTGGGACCCAGTATAGTGGCAGGCTGACTTGTGGGCCTACTAAGTTGACGGGGACGGAGGGCTTTGTCAACTTAGTCAATATGCACGATTCTAGCTCCAGTGACCGTACGATGTCCATCCAACGGCCGTAGTGCTTCTTCAACCTCTGGTCTTCTTGCTCCAGCCGCCCAAACCAGCGCCGGTCGTGCCTCGTGCTCCTGCCTCCCGTGGCCGGCTGCGATGCGGCGGAGGCCTCACCGCCCCCTACTACTCCCACCGCTGGCCAGGCCATCCCTCTACTCACCCACACCCCCTGTTATTCTGCGGCGACGGCAGCCTCACACCGCAGCGAACCAGTGAACCCTCGTACTCCTCTACGTGGGCATCCACTGCGCCTTCCCCGGCTCCGCGTCGTCCCCTTAGGCCTCGCCTCGTCCATTCACCTCTCTTGTAGGATCGAAAGTATGTCTAGAGGGGGGTGATTAGACTACTTGACCAAATAAAAATCTAGCCTTTTCCCAATTTTAGTTCTTGGCAGATTTTAGCTATCTTAGCACAAGTCAAGCAATCTCCACACAATTCAAGCAAGCATGCAAAAGAGTATATGAGCAGCGGAAAGTAAAGCATGCAACTTGCAAGAATGTAAAGAGGAAGGGTTTGGAGGATTCAAACGCAATTGGAGACACGGATGTTTTTGTCGTGGTTCCGATAGGTGGTGCTATCGTACATCCACGTTGATGGAGACTTCAACCCACGGAGGGTAACGGTTGCGCGAGTCCACGGAGGGCTCCACCCACGAAGGGTCCACGAAGAAGCAACCTTGTCTATTCCATCACGGCCGTCGCCCACGAAGGACTTGCCTCACTAGCGGTAGATCTTCACGAAGTAGGCGATCTCCTTGCCCTTACAAACTCCTTGGTTCAACTCCACAATCTTGAGGCTCCCAAGTGACACCTAGCCAATCTAGGAGACACCACTCTCCAAGAAGTAACAAATGGTGTGTTGATGATGAACTCCTTGCTCTTGTGCTTCAAATGATAGTCTCCCCAACACTCAACTCTCTCTCACAGGATTTGGATTGGTGGAAAGAAGGTTTGAGTGGAAAGCAACTTGGGGAAAGCTAGAGATCAAGATTCATATGGTAGGAATGGAATATCTTGCTCAACACATGAGTAGGTGGTTCTCTCTCAGAAATAGGATGCTGGAAGTGTAGGCTTAGTCTGATGGCTCTCTCTATGAATGAAGAGGAGGTGGAGGGGTATATATAGCCTCCACACAAAATCTAACCGTTACACACAATTCCAATCTCGGTGGGACCGAATTCAACAAACTCGGTCGACCGATCAGCAAAACCTAGTGACCGTTAGATTTTCGGTGGGACTGAGATGCAACTCGGTAGGACCGATATGGTTAGGGTTAGGGCATAACGTAATCTCGGTGTGACCGATTACACAAACTCGGTGGGACCGATTTTGGTAATAAGCTAACCAGAGAGTTGGTCAGGTAAACTCGGTGGGACCGATTCGCTCTCTCGGTGAGACCGAAATGTTACAAAAGGGAAACAGAGATTACATTGCAATCTCGGTGGGACCGATCGCTCATCTCGGTAAGACCGAAACGTTACAAAGGGAAATAGAGAGATTACAATCCCATCTCGGTGAGACCGAGATCCCTATCGGTGAAACCGATTTGCCTAGGGTTTGTGGCAGTGGCTATGACATTTGAAACTCGGTGGCGCCGGATAGAAGAATCGGGGCCGAGTTTGACTTTTGGTTTAGGTCATATGTGGATGTGGGAAGGTAGTTGAATTTTGGAGCATATCACTAAGCACTTTGAGCAAGCAAGCCATTAAGCAACACCTCATCCCTCCTTGATAGTATTGGCTTTTCCTATAGACTCAATGTGATCTTGGATCACTAAAATATAAAATGTAGAGTCTTGATCTTGAAGCTTGAGCCAAACTTTTTGTCCTTAGAATTTTGAGGGATCCACTTTCCTCATCCATGCCATGCCATTCATTGAGCTTTTCCTGAAATATTAATCTTGGAATAATGTTAGCTCAATGAGCTATATGTTGTTAGGAATTACCAAAACCACCCAGGATAGTTGCACTTTCAATCTCCCCCTTTTTGGTAATTGATGACAACATATAGATCAAAGCTTCGACAAATGATAATAAGAGTGAAAGATATTGTCGCTTTGAGAAGTATGTGAAAAGCAAGAGCTCCCCCTAAATTTGTGCATATCTTAATATTTGCTTTGGACTGCAAATGCACAATGAGTTAGGATCATGGGTTACTCTTCCATGTCACATACATCTTGGTGGAGCGCTCAAAATGATAAGAATTAAATACATGCACTCATCACCAAGCAAAGTGAATGATCATATAAGGATAAGTAAGATAATATCATCTAACAAGCATAAGTGTAGCTTATGATCAACCACATGATCATCAATGTCTCACAATAATAGCATAGTATCTCAAGCAATCAAAAGCAAACAAAGTTCAACCAAGAAGACAAGAGAGAACAAAAGCAAACTCTCTCTCTCTCTCTCGAAGCCTATGATCTATACATTTTTCTCCCCCTTTGGCAACAAGTTACCAAAAAGTTCATAGAAAATGCATAGCACTAAAACTCTCTCAGGCTTGGTCTTCAGGTGGTGGTGTCCGGAGAACTCCAAGAACGAAGGCTTCAGTCGAAGTAGATGGAGCTGCTGGGGTAGGTGCTGGAGCTGGTGGCACTGAAGCTGTAGCTGGTGCAGATGAAGTGGCTCTAGTGTCTGTTACTGGCACTGCAGTTGATCTCTGAGCTCGAGGCACTCTGGCAAATGCATCAGTGGTTGTTCTGCCCTTCCTCTCCTGCATATCATCTTGTAGCTGCTCCACAACTGACTGAATCTCAGTTACTTTGACATCTAAATCATAGAATTTTTGCTCCACGATTCTTTCCAAGCTCTCCTGGTTTTGAGTCAGGGTGGCCAACCCCTTCTCAATCCTCAGAGTTGATGCTATCAAATAACCAAGCTGGTCCTGCTTGCTTTTCAAAAAGTACTCAGATGCCTCCTCTTGAGTTGGCATCTTGGCAGCCTTCTCTTTCTTTGCTTTCTCCTTCTTCTCTTGAGCTTGTACTGATGATGGTTCATTCTCATTCATCACAACTTGATTGTCCTCAAAGTCTAGGGTAGATAGGCAAGTGTTCCTTATCCAACAGGTATGTGCCTGTGCCCATCTTTGAGTTTATCAACTCCTGGATTTGTGGGGCATATCCACAACTTCTTTTCTGGTCTGCTGCAGTCCTCTTGATAGTCTCAACTATAAGGCTCATGACCTTGAACTTCTGTGGCACATCAAATATATGTAGCAAGTTAATTGCATGGCCTCTGATCATTCTGTGATCACCAACTTGGGCAAGAGAGTGTGCCTAAGGATCCAATTGATTGTAGGCAGCCAGACAGCAAGTGTTTTACTGACCCAAACTGGTGAGTCTCAAGATCATCTTCAGGAATCTCCTTGTACATGTTTGCCATAGAGTTGTGATCCATCTTCTTCTTGGCATAGACATCCAAGTCATCTTCTTCTTCCTTAGGAGCATTGATCAGATTTGCCCATTCCTCAATAGTTGAGTGGTACCTTGTACCTTCAGACATCCATACTATCCTGCCATCTGGATAGAAGTGTGCTGTGGAGTAGAATTGCATTATGAGCTCCTCATTCCACTTTGTGAGCTTCTGCCCAACAAAGTCTGCAACTCCACAAGCACTGAAGCTGTCAAACACACCAGGATAGTGTTCCTCATTTTCCTTGATATACTTCCAGTCGACCCACCTCATTTCACACACTATAGGCTTCTTGTCCAGCAGCACTGTCTCATAGAAATCTTGCTGTTCCTTTGTGTGGAACCTGTAATCAACAACAGTTCTTCTTCTTGTAGCATATGGGTCTATCTCTCTCCATTTCCTCAGTCCTGAGTCTCTCCTGATCTTCATGTTCTTCAGCCACAGGATGAGCATCATTGTGGTCTGGAATCTTGGGTTTGAGCTTCCTCAGGACTTGTCCTTCATCATCTTCATCAGCAGCAACTTCAGGCACTAGGGCCTTGTTCTTCTCAGCAGCTGGTATACTCCTGGTATTCCTCTTAGGTGCACTCTTGGGCTTGGAGGCTGCTTTGGGTGCTTCTTTGGGCTTTGATGAAGCAGCCCCTGTCCTGATAGCATCACCCATAAGCTTCTGTGCCTTGGGTGCTGGTGCAGCAACCTCTTCTTTCTCTCTTCTTCCATCATGGAAGCCTTTCCAATCACTCTGGCCATGGTCTTCTTGACCCTTTCCTTCCTTTTCTTCCCTTCTGCAGCAGCCTCTTTGGGTTCAGATCCCAAAGGGACTTGAGTAGATGCTCTGGCCTTAGACATTGAATTCTCTGCAGGAACCTTTTGCTTCATGCCTGGCTTGGTGGCAGCAGCAGTGCTATATTCCTTCTTAACCACTTTCTTCTTGGAAGTGGCCTCATCCTCAACTGCCACATAGTCTTCATCCTCAGACTCTGAAGTTTTCTTCTTCCTTGTTCTGGTGGCAGCTTTGGGCAAGTTGCTGGGAGTGCTCCTGCTACCATCATCTGAACTGCTAGAGGGACTAGTGCCCTCACTCAGGTGAACCTGCTCCTCTGACCTGTTCTGGCTGTCACTCTGATCAGACATATTGCAAACACTGACAGCAGACCCTGTGAATAGATATAGATGAGATAGAGTGGATGAGCATCACAAAATGCAGAGGTTTTTGCAAAAGAATGAGTCAAAAACTTAGTTTTAGTTTTCCACAGAAAGCATTTGGATCAACCGATTTGTAAACTCGGTGATACCGAAGCAGCTGTTGGAACCTAAACTAGTGAACTCGGTCAGACCGAGTCACAGTTCGGTGGCACCGAGACTGCTAGGGTTTCACAAAGTCCTGAACTCGGTCACACCGATTTGCAATTCTCGGTCAGACCGAGAATACATGTGCAATGGCCTGAGCCGAATCGGTGGTACCGAGTTCCACAACTCGGTGGGTCCGAGATGGTTTCGGCGGAAACCTAACCCTAAATTTTCAATTCAACTAAACTACGGAGTGTTTTGACTGGATAGCATTTCAATCGTGGTAAGAATCATAATGAACACAATGTGCTAGGAATCGGACGGGGATAGCACTGTGATCGAGTCCAATACCCTAGTTCGGCGATGAACTCGCTACGGCGGCAACGGCGGGGAAGAATTCCGTTGACGGCGGAGACCAGCGACAGGAGGCGGCTGGCGACGAGGAAGACGATCCGGAGACCCTGGAGGCAGAGCGAGCTATGCGCGGGCGAAGGGGTTTCGAGAAATTTCCAAAATTTTGCCCAGATGAGTATATATCCGACCTCTGTCGGTGTGACCGAGTGGAACAACTCGGTGGCACCGAGATTCATAACTGCAAGCAGTTACTGAAACTCGGTGTGACCGAAAGGTTCAAATCGGTTGCACCGAGATTGAAAACCTAGATCGACTTAGTGATCTCGGTATGACCGAAATGGAGGAATCGGTCAGACCGAAAAGCACAAAGAAGTTTTGGAAGTTTAAGTCTATGACGAATCGGGGACTCCGAGTGCTCCTCACACAGAGTGGTTCGAATCTGACTTGATCAAATTTTGTGATGTAGCATGAATAGAGTTTGAGACGAGAAAAGCATAGATAGCTAGAGAGGGTTCTTAGGCATTCTTGTCCATCCACTTGGCAAAAGAAAAGAAAACCAATCAATCAAAACAACAAGTGGATGTCCTCGAATGAGTAAAATATGCAATCAACATGCTCACACAATAAAATGGCAATTGAAATATGTGGCAAAGCATGCACAACCAATTCTAGCATCTATCAAACAATTTGCGATGACTAGGTCATCTATATATGAGTATATTGACTTAGGAGTCAAATGAGAACATTTGATCATAGGTCATACTCATCGTTTAAGCACAAGTGGGGTTACCACTTTTACATAAAGCATTGTTGTGTTCACACCATTAGAGTTGCTTTAGCTCAATTCTTAGAGTAAAGCTCCCCCTAGATGTGAGATCCCCCCTAAGAGGGATGAACTAACCTTGGGTTTTGTCGATGATGACTTCATGTAGATGTTGAAGATGTGGATGCTCAATGTTGATGTAGATCATTGGAGCTATCCATTTGAGTGAATTGCACTTTCAATACCTACATGGGTTAGTCCCACAAGGAACAAACAAGGATATCCATAGACATAGAGTGATGCACACACAAGATGATGTCCTATGAAAGCTTAGGTTACCTTGTCCCTTGTCTTACCAACAAGAGGGTTTGTACTCCTTGAACTAGTGCAAGATGTGGAAGTTGATTGCACTTGTTCTTGCCAAATAAGAGTGAAGTATGTTGGCGGAGTCACCCTCAAGAACTCTCTAGTTCTTCTTCGGATCCACACCATCTTGATGGGAATCCTTGGAGTTGTAGTCGTACTTGATGAAGTGGAACTTGATGTAGTCTTGGGAACCCACTTGACTAAGGCTTGGAGCTTCTTCAAATGCATCAATTTCCTCTTGAAGCTTGTCCTTGCCTTTTTGCTTGTAGTCTTGTGGTGGAAGATCATCTTGAGCTTGTGTCCCCTTGAAAGAAGTAGGATCATACTTCTCTTGTTGAGGAACAAACTTTGTCTTGGGGTATTGATCTTCTTCCCACTCAACTCCATTTGCATTGAACTTTCGTTCAAAACCAACACCTTGATTCTTCCGGTGCCTTCCTTGCTTGCGTACAATTTCCTCGAATTGCTTACTCCAGGCAAGGCTCTTGTAAACACCTTTCTCTATATTCCCTTCAATAAGCTATTTTCTTGCTCAAGTGTAACTTGGCTAAGAGAATCATTAGTGGAATCAAGAGAACTACTAGAAGCAACAATATGGATTTAGCATGATTATTGTTACTACTAGAGGAAGAATCTTTCTTGTTCTTGTTACTAGACTTGACTTGAGGCATGTAAGTGGATAAGAGTAAACGCTTGGCAATGTAAGAAGAACTTTTCTTGCGAAGATCATCATTGATTGCCTTTAAGAACTCATGCTCTTGCTCAAGGTTGAGCTTTTCAAAGCGTAATTTCTCATGAGTCCTTAAAAGTCTCGATGATCTCCTAAGATAGTTTCATGAGCTAACTTAAGAGTGTTTAGTTCTTTAGTTAGAACTCAATCTCTCTTATCATTGTCATTCGTTTTATCTTGATTAGCATGATTAATTACGTTCATCATAGTTCATCACTAGAATTGTCAACAAGTAAATCATCATCACCTAACAAGTCATCTTCATCACTATTGAAATCAACATACTCGGGGTGTGATACCTTTGGGCCTTTAGCCATGAAGCATCTTCCAATTCCTTCATTTGGTGACTCAAATATGTCATAGGAGTTGGTTGACACAAGTGCTAGACCGGCAACACCTTCATCTTGAGTATATTCGGAGTCGGAGTGATAACTTCTCTCGGAGTTGTCGGAGTCGGAGCCGGATACCCATTCACCAACATGAGCTTGATGTCTTCGTTTTGTGTAGCTCCTTGATGACTTTCCTTCCTTTCCGAATCCTTGCTTCTCCTATCTTCGTTCATAACGATCATCTCTACTCCTTCTCTTCTTTCTTCTCTTCTACTCTTCTTTTTGGAGAATCTTCTCTTCTCTTGTAGGGAGCCGTACACTCATTGGAATAGTGTCCGGGTCTTCCACAATTAGCAGTTTCGCTCTCGACTAGAAGATCTTTTGTCATTGTAGGACCTTGACTTGGAGCTTCTCTTTGCTTCTACTCTTGTAGAACTTGTTGAAGTTCTTCACCATTAAGCTCAATTCTTCATTGAAGGTTTGTTTCTCACTTGATGATGTAGGGGGCTTCACATGAGGCTTTGTAAGCACCACTTGACTTTGTGTAAGTTTCCTCTATCCTTGAGTGACATCTCATGAGCAACAATTCTTCATGACTTCCGTTGGCTTGAGATCTTTGTAATTGGGCATCATTTGGATCAATGTGCACACGGTATCATACCATCCAAGGCTCTTAGGATCTTCTTGATGATGAATCTACTCGGTCATCTCTTCACTTCCCAAGCCGGCAATCTCATTTGTGATGAAGAGCAAGCCTAGAGTACATTTCAGCGACACCTTCACCATCCTTCATTTTGAACTTGTCAAGTTGACTTTGAAGCACATCCAATTTGGATTCCTTGACGGAGTCGGTACCTTCGTGCATATCAATCAAAGTATCCCAAATTTCCTTTGCATTCTCAAGACGGCTGATTTTGTTGAATTCTTCGGGGCACAATCCGTTGAAGAGGATATCACAAGCTTGAGCATTGTATTGCAGCATTTTCAACTCTTCCGCGGTGGCTTCACGGTTCGGTTCTTTCCCGTCAAAGAATTCACCTTGCAAGCCAATACACACAATAGCCCAAACGGCGGGGTTATGTCCAAGAATATGCATTTTCATCTTATGCTTCCAACTAGCAAAATTAGTGCCATCAAAGTAAGGACCTCTACGGTGATAATTTCCCTCGCTAGACGCCATACTCTCCTAGGTTGTGAAACCAAGGCTATGACCACCAAAAGCTATGGAAATCAAAGCAAATGGAGACCAAAGCTCTGATACCACTTGTAGGATCGAAAGTATGTCTAGAGGGGGGATTAGACTACTTGACCAAATAAAAATCTATCCTTTTCCCAATTTTAGTTCTTGGCAGATTTTAGCTATCTTAGCACAAGTCAAGCAATCCACACAATTCAAGCAAGCATGCAAAGAGTATATGAGCAGCGGAAAGTAAAGCATGCAACTTGCAAGAATGTAAAGGGAAGGGTTTGGAGGATTCAAACGCAATTGGAGACATGGATGTTTTTGTCGTGGTTCCGATAGGTGGTGCTATCGTACATCCACATTGATGGAGACTTCAACCCACGAAGGGTAACGGTTGCGCGAGTCCACGGAGGGCTCCACCCACGAAGGGTCCACGAAGAAGCAACCTTGTCTATTCCACACGGCCGTCGCCCACGAAGGACTTGCCTCACTAGCGGTAGATCTTCACAAAGTAGGCGATCTCCTTGCCCTTACAAACTCCTTGGTTCAACTCCACAATCTTGTCGGAGGCTCCCAAGTGACACCTAGCCAAGACTCACTCCACAATCTTGGACTCCCAAGTGACACCTAGCCAATCTAGGAGACACCACTCTCCAAGAAGTAACAAATGGTGTGTTGATGATGAACTCCTTGCTCTTGTGCTTCAAATGATAGTCTCCCCAACACTCAACTCTCTCTCACAGGATTTGGATTTGGTGGAAAGAAGATTTGAGTGGAAAGCAACTTGGAAGGCTAGAGATCAAGATTCATATGGTTGAATGGAATATCTTGACCTCAACACAAGTGTAGGTGGTTCTCTCTCAGAAAATGTATGAAGTGTAGTATGTTCTGATGGCTCTCTTGAATGAAGAGTGGGTGGAGGGGTATATATAGCCTCCACACAAATCTAACCGTTACACACAATTCACAAACTCGGTGGGACCGAATGTAAACTCGGTCGACCGATCAAAACTAGTGACCGTTAGATTCGGTGGGACCGATGCAACTCGGTAGGACCGATATGGTTAGGGTTAGGGCATAACGTAATCTCGGTGTGACCGATTACACAAACTCGGTGAGGACCGATTTTGGTAATAAGCTAACCAGAGAGTTGGTCAGGTAAACTCGGTGGGACCGATCGCTCATTCTCGGTGGGACCGAAATGTTACAAAAGGGAAACAGAGAAGTTTACATTGCAATCTCGGTGGGACCGATCGCTCATCTCGGTAAGACCGAAACGTTACGAAGGGAAACAGAGAGATTACAATCCCATCTCGGTGAGACCGAGATCCCTATCGGTGAGACCGATTTGCCTAGGGTTTGTGGCAGTGGCTATGACATTTGAAACTCGGTGGCGCCGGATAGAAAGAATCGGTGGGGCCGAGTTTGACTTTTGGTTTAGGTCATATGTGGATGTGGGAAGGTAGTTGAGGATTTTGGAGCATATCACTAAGCATTTTGAGCAAGCAAGCCATTAAGCAACACCTCATCCCTCCTTGATAGTATTGGCTTTTCCTATAGACTCAATGTGATCTTGGATCACTAAAATATAAAATGTAGAGTCTTGAGCTTCAAGCTTGAACAAACTTTTTGTCCTTAGAATTTTGAGGGATCCACTTTCCTCATCCATGCCATGCCATTCATTGAGCTTTTCCTGAAATATTAATCTTGGAATAATGTTAGCTCAATGAGCTATATGTTGTTAGGAATTACCAAAACCACCCAGGGATAGTTGCACTTTCATCTCGGCGCGGCGTAGTCAACGTCAAGGAATGGCTTCCATCGGACGTGGACTGTACGTGGAGAGGATGACAGCTGGGTCCACGGCCGCAGCAAGGAAGTGCCTCCTTATTACGCAAAATAATTATTCCTCCACCTGACAGCGGGGACCCACCGGACGGGCCACCGTATTTCGCGAAAAAAGTTTCCCCCTGACTGCTGGGACCCACCAGCTACATCTTCGCACGCAAGGAAGTGCGTCGGCAAAAAAAACATTCGCCCCCTACTGCTGGGACCCACCAGCTACATCTTCGCACGCAAGGAAGTGCCTGACAGTCGGGACCCACCTGGTCGAAGCGTACGTGTTGTCATTCTGGTCGCGAACGTGTACGTACATACTGGTCGATGTAGAGGCGCACACGTGTCGTAGTAGAGGCGCACGTGTCATAGTAGAGGCGCGCACGTAGCATGTACACGTACGTACAGCGGCCAGGGTGCAAGAAAGAAAATACGGCCACGTATGTGTACATACGGGCGGGTCTCGAACACCTACTCGCGCATACGTACGGCCAGGTCGTGTACATGGCTGGGTCGGAATGGAGAAACAACGTCGTCGTCATGTTCATGGGGAGGCAACGGAATGCGTCGTGTTCATGGGGAGGCAACGAATGCGTCGTGTTCATGGCAGATGGATGCGTCGTGTTCATCGGGAGGCAACGGAACGCGTGGGAGCCAACCGGCTGGTCAGAACGGAATGTGTGGTCGTGTTCATCGGGAGGGCTTGGACGGAACAGGCGATGGAAACGAGGCCTGGCGTACATAGAACGAGGAAACAGACCTCCTACGGTCAAACGGGGGTCCTGTTGATCGGGAGGGGTGTGGCGTACCGCAAAACGGAGGAAACGGACCTCCTACGGTCGAAACGGGGGTCCTGTTGATCGGGAGGGGTGTGGCGTACCGCAAAACGGACGAAACGGACCTCCTACGGTCGAAACGGGGGTCCTGTTCATCGGGAGGGGTGTGGTACCGCAAAACGGACTCCACGGGATACTGTTCATCTCCACCGTCGACCTCCTCCAGCCTCCACGGGCTACCGTCGACCTCCTCCAGCCTCCACGGGCTCCTGTTCATCCAGCCTCCACCGCGCGCTACTCCACGGCTACTGTTCAACCACCCCTCCACTGTCTACTGTTCATCCAGCCCTCCACACCACGGGGTCCTGTTCAACCACCCCTCCACGGGCACCCCTCCACCGTCTACTGTTCATCCAGCCCTCCACCACACCACGGGGTCCTGTTCATCCAGAGGCAACGCCACCGCTCACTGTTCATCCAAACCCCCCCGCAACGCTCACTGTTCATCGAGGCCAGCATCGATCGGCTTCAGTTAGCAGCAGTAGCGAAGGAATCGCTCGATCGGGTTCAGTTAACAGCCATCGATCGATCGCTCGGGTTCAGTAACGCGTAGCCTGCAGTGCAATCGCTCGGGTTCAGTTAGAGCCCAACGCCTCGCTCGGGTTCAGTTAGAGCCAACGCCTCGCACACACGCGCGTACGTGTACGAGAGAAACGCGCATCGCTCGGCCCCCGACCTCCCACCGTAACCGGGAACTCCCCGAAATTTTCCTCCCCTCGCTTCTACCATGGTTTTTTCCGTCATGGATGGCCCAAAGAATGTCATGCAGCTGCGTCTCCGGCCCGCCCAGGACGAAAAGCCCATTTTCTGTCATGATTTTTTGTCATAGAAGTAGGAGCCCACCACATCTATGATGATACTTGTTGTCACAATTATCGTCATAGAAGTGTCATATGTATGACAGAATTTTTTTTCGTTCGCCCAAAATGTCATGGATGTGTCTTTTTTTTGTAGTGAGAGCCACTGCTATCAATACCAAGAAAACGACCCGGAGGTCCAAGAAGAAGAAAAGCACTGCTGAGGACCTAATGAGGCTTGATGATACTTCTGAGTCGGAAGCCCTTGACTCCCTTGGCCAACTTTTTAATAATCTTATTAACACTGATCATTGCCAGGATGACACAGGGGCCAGTCAGGCCGTGGAAGAAGAGGTAACTATTTCCTCCGACTCAGCCCATTTGCCAAGACAGAAACTTCGAGTCGTAACCCAAAGTAAGGTTTTCACACCCTTTGGCTTATCTGGACCCTCATTTTCTTTTGAAAAAGCAGCAACATGAGAGCCGCCGTCAGGCCCGAACGATGAGAACCGCCTGCTGTTCTTCAATAGACTCCTCAAAAAGCCAGAATGAGGTTTATTTCTTTGTCTTTGACTTTCTGTTAATTAGATCTTCTCCCTTGCATTACTTACTTTGTTTTATCTTTGCAGGAGGTGTCTCGCTCTTCTGGTGACTCGTCACAGACCCAATTTCCGGCCTTCAAGTCTGCCCCTGGGTAAGAAAGAACCCTTTTTCCTCCGTTTTTCAAATTGTATCTTTATACTGATAGTGTCATAACATCTCTTTTAGTGGTCAAGCTAAGTCCAAGAAGGCCAAGCTGGCTAAACCAGTGGAAGACCCGCCAGTTCCTGGCCTGAACCGATGCCACCTTCTCCCCCTCCTACAAACTCCAGAACCCAGCCGCCAATGCTGAATTAAATCCTCCTGAGCCGTCAGTCACAATACCACCGAACCCTTCTGCCACTGGACCATCCAGCTCGGCTAACCCGCCATCACCGTCTGCTCAAGACGTTCTGATCACTGGGAGCCGCTTCATTGAGCTGGGGAATCCCACCGTGTTGGCTCGTCATACTGCGAAAACAAGAGGCGCTGGAGAACAAAAGTGTTTGATATTTCGCATTATGACCATCTGAATGCCAACGACATATTATCCGGCTATCTCAGCCATGTGCACTCCAGCCGTGACTCAGAGATCGAAATGGTCAAGCAGTTGCAGCTAAAGTACGAGGTATGTTCTTCCACTTACTTATATTCTGCCAGCCCCCAAGTCTTCAGATTATGAGAAAACCGGAATGATCTGTAGACTTTATGATATAGGCTTAGACTTTACCTTTAGATTTTTCTGGAGTCAATAAAATAGAACAAAGCTTCACCTGTAGTCCCCAAGGGCGGTTCATTTGACCATAAATGAGCCGGTTCTTTGAATTTTCATAACCGTCTTGTACCGAACTCAACAAATACTGTAGTCCGGCTTACCCTTGAGATACTTGCTGAATATCATACATTAGCCCCCAAGTGCCAAGTGTTGTTACTTTGTAAAGTACTTGGGACTTGAAGTATAGTAGAGTAATAAAAATTTGTTTTGGCATACATTAGCCCCCAAGTGTCAAGTAGCTTTGCAGTGCAAAGGCACTTGAGACTTAAATCTTGAATTTTGAGCTTTGATACACCTGTATATGTCTTGCAGAACGCCCTATCTGAATTGGGTTCGCAATTGACTGACGCCAAGACCCGGCTGGCGGATCAGGAGGCAGAAATCAAGGCTGCTGACTCCAAGCTTCAATTAAGTCTTGCTGAGACGGAAAAACTGAAAAACAGCTTGACTGCCAAGAAGAAAACCTGGGCTGAAGAGAAAACACTGCTGACACAACGCGCCGAAAAAGCGGAAGCAGCTCTTGAGGAGGTTACTACAGCTGACCGGTTTAAAGAACGGGTATCTCAAATGGTGTCCGCCATCTTTGGTAAGCCATCTGTACTGACCTTTTGTACCTTATGCTGACCCGGAATATAAACCTCTGGCTGACCTTTGTTTATAAAACATGTGCAGGCCCACGAAGCAAGAATTGAGCCAAGACATGTGATTAAACTGAAGGCGGTGTATACCTTTAGTAGAGCAATTGTACATTGGCGCACAACGGGCACTTGCCGCTATCTCTCCTGCCAATCAAGGACCCAACCGGCTCAGTGATGTCTTAAAAAAGCTGTCAATCTTACCCGCCAGGTTCCAAGAAGTAAGCGATCCTGTGCCAGAGCCGGAGCTTTGACTGCCCTGAGCCGCTCCAAGGCTTGGGTGCCAGATCTAGACCCGGCACGTAGCCAGAGGATCCTACCGTGAAGGAAGACGGATCTCCCTTTGAACAAGATGACTTCATGGCTTGCGCGGAGTTCGACCTCAGGCGACTATTCTTGGAGATGAAACCAATATCGACAAGTATCAGCCGGGTTTTGATGTGGAAAATAAGAAGATGGCAACTCCCTCGTACAAGGTGACAGATTTAATCCCGCCTATTCGTGAACATACATTTGCTCCGGAAGTTGATCGGCCGGCCTGATTGACGAAGAAGCAGAATTTATTGCCGTGAACGGTTTTGATTGGTCAAAGCCCAGCTTCCAATCAGCAGAGGGCGGTGAACCGGCGAGGGAGGAGATGACCATCTTCATGGGCTTGTAAAAGCCTTGTAATAGATTAGTTTTGAAAACACTGCATATTCTGCCTATGCCATCGCGCATAAGACACCGTGTGTTACTCGTGCTTTCTGATGTTAATATATGCATCATATTTATGGTTGTCCCTGCAATACTTCAACTCTGTTCCTGTAGATAAAAAGGAAAAAACTGGCTTGGCGGCTTAGTACCAAACGGGTCAGAACACCCGGTTTATAGCCAATATTTTTATCACAGTAAAAAACAGAACCAGATGTAAAAAGAAAACAAGGCTGAAATAACCTTTGATTAATACAGAAAGCAACTGTTCATAAACAATAGCCACACCTGTACCTTTGATCTCCGGACCACCGGTTTAAATGACCCGGGTGATGAAGTTGATAATCCAGTCTTTTTTGAGAAGTCAATGCTTCTGAATACTTAATGATTATCATGCCCTGGCGGCTTGTTGTCAAATAGTCCAGCCGGTGAAAAGACCATGCTGATTATTTGTGAAATTGAGACAACAAAAAACCAATAAGGCAAATAACAGGTGGTAAACAAAATTAACCTTGTAATTAAAGGTTGGGGGTTTCTGATTCGAATAACGATCAGTAAACCGGACCAAAGGGGTTAAGCTAAGGTTCGAATACGACCATATAGCCCCCAGTGGCTTTGGCATTGCGCCGATCAAGAGGGTACCGACAGCTATGTTCTCTTTGGTTCGAATACGACCTATGTTTGAACAGGAAGCCCCCAAATGACCTTGAGAGGTTTTTAACGACCCTGATTCGAATACGATCCAAGTCGGACCCAAAAGGGGTTAAGCTATGATTCAGATACGATCAAGAAGCCCCCTAGTGAGTTTGGCTTTGAGCCGATCAAAAGGGTTACGACAGCTATGTTCTCTTTGGTTCGAATACGACCTATGTTTGAACAGGAAGCCCCCAAGTGACCATGATAGTTGCAGCTAGATTCGAATACGATCATAAGCCGGACCAAAAAAGGTTAGACTTGATTCAAATATGATCAGCTCCTTAATAGTCATTTGAAAATAGTAAAAAAATAATAAAGATGCTAATCTTTCTGAAAAGAAAAGAGACCGATGGTCCTGCTTTATTACTTATCATATATACAACGTTCAAAGTATGTACATGATGAGAGCCGGTGGCTCAGGTGTAGTATGGCCGAAGTTGAGCAATGTTCCACGGCCGGCGGTCTCCTCTCCGACTTACGTGAGTCTTTGCTCTCGAACGTCAATGAGGTAATATGACCCGTTTAAGTTCTTGCTGACCACAAAGGGTCCTTCCCAAGGTGGGGATAGCTTGTGTGCATCTGACAGATCCTGGATGAGCCGGAGCACCAGGTCACTTCCTGAAAAGTCCTGGACTTAACCCGGGCTGTGATAACGGCGCAGGTCCTGTTGATAAATTGCTGATCGAGCCGCTGCTAAGTCTCTTTCCTCATCTAACAAGTCAAGTGCATCCTGTCTGGCTTGTTCATTATTAGCTTCAACATAAGCCGCCACACGGGGCGAGTCATGACGGATGTCACTAGGCAACACTGCTTCCGCTCCATAAACCATGAAGAAAGGTGTATAACCTGTAGACCTGTTAGGAGTGGTGTTGATACTCCACAGCACCGGGGTAACTCCTCTACCCAACAACCTTTTAAGATTTCCTGATTTGCTCTCTCAGCTTGACCATTGGATTGAGGATGGGCTACAGAAGAAACATCAAGCCGAATATGCTCGCGCTGATAACCTCCATAGCCCCTTGGGATAGATTAGTGCCATTGTCAGTGATAATGCTGTGTGGAAAACCAAAACGGAAAATCACCTTTTTCATGAACTGAACCGTGGCCGCATCACACTTACTCACTGTCTGCCTCAACCCACTTTGTGAATTTGTCAACTGCCACTAAAAGATGTGTCTTTTTATCCTTAGACCTTTTGAAAGGTCCAACCATGTCAAGCCCCCAGACCGCAAACGGCCAAGTGATGGGAATCATCCGCAGCTCTTGAGCCGGCACATGTGCTCGTCGTGCAAATTTTTGACATCCATCACATCTACTGACCAGATCTTCTGCATCAGCGTGAGCCGTCAACCAGTAAAAACCATGACGAAAAGCTTTGGCCACCAGAGATTTTGACCCGGCATGATGACCACAATCGCCTTCATGGATCTCACGAAGTATTTCTTGGCCTTCTTCAGGGGAAACACACCGCTGAAACGCTCCAGAGACGCTGCGATGGTATAGTTCTCCATCAAAATCGTCATTGACTTAGACCGCCGGGTTATCTGTCGAGCCAGGTCTCATCCGCTGGAACTCTCCCCGGGTCATGTAAGCCAAGAACGGACTGTCCAATCTGGGATGACATGAAGAGCCGCCACCAACTGCGCCTCCGGGTCAGGAACGCTAAATCTTCTTCTGTGGGCAACTTAGACGGGTTATGCAAAACATCCAAAAAGGTGTTAGGTGGCACCGGCTTACGCTGAGATCCCAACCGGCTTAAGCATCAGCCGCTTCGTTCTTCCTACGGTCAATGTGCTCCACCTGATAACCTTTAAAATGCCCTGCAACAGCATCAACTTCACGGCGATAAGCCGCCATGAGAGGATCTTTGGAATCCCACTTGCCTGACACCTGTTGAGCTACCAAATCTGAGTCGCCAAGACACCGACCCGGCTCAGCTCATCTCTTTAGCCATTCGAAGACCATGGAGCAACTTCATATTCTGCTGCGTTGTTAGTGCAAGGAAACATCAGCCGCAACACATAACAAAATTTGTCACCTCGAGGGGAGGTTAAAACAACTCCAGCCCCTCGAGCCTTCCAACTGTCTGGACCCATCAAAGTGAATAGTCCAATATGTGTTGTTTTTCCTCCGGCATCTGCATCTCTGTCCAGTCATTAATAAAATCAACCAGTGCTTGAGACTTGATCGCAGTACGGTACATACTTCAACCCATGAGACCCAAGCTCAATGGCCCACTTGGCGACTCGTCCAGTGGCTTCTCTATTTGAATGATGTCTCCCAAAGGAGCAGAGCTAACCACAGTGATTGGGTGACCCTGAAAGTAATGTTTGAGCTTCCGGCTCGCCATGAACACCCCATACAGCTTCTGCCAATGTGGATATCTTTGTTTAGATTCAATCAACACCTCACTGACGTAGTAAACCGGCCGTTGAACCGGATGTTCCTTGCCAACCTCCTTGCTCCACCACAATTGCCACACTAACAGCTCGTGAGTTGCTACGTATAAACAACGGCTCTTTCTCAACTGGAGCAGCAAGGACCGGCGGCTCAGCAAGCTGTTTCTTCAGATCCTC
>NC_053027.1:73474728-73488132 GCF_003073215.2 Triticum urartu | reverse complement strand
CACAAACAACACCAACCATCAACAATTGATGCTCCTTCTTGATCTCTACTTTTGTGGTGTCAAACATCGCGAATATCCTCAAGGATCATCATATATGTCCCTGATATATTATAGTTCATCACGAAGCTCAAGCAGCTTGGTGGTAATGACTTCGGAGAAACATCACTATCTCATCTGGAAGATCAACTCCCACTCGATTCAAGCGATTGTTGTACTCAGACAATCTGAGCACAAGTTCAACAATTGAGCTTTTCTCCCTAGTTTGTAGGCTAAGAAAAACGTCGGAGGTCTTATACCTCTTGACGTGGGCACGAGCCTGAAATCCCAATTTCAGCCCTCAAAACATCTCATATGTTTCGCGATGTTTCAAAAACGTCTTCGGTGCCTCAACTCTAAACCGTTTAACTGAACTATCATGTAGTTATCAAAATGTGTATGTCAGATGTTCGCAACATCCACAGACAACGTTCGAGGTTCAGCACACTGAGCGGTGCATTAAGGACATAAGCCTTCTATGAAGCAATGAGGACAATCCTCAGTTTACGGACCTAGTCCGCATAATTGCTACTATCAACTTTCAACTAAATTTTCTCTAGGAACATATCTAAACAGTAGAACTGAAGCGCGAGCTACGACATAATTTGCGAAGACCTTTTGACTATGTTCAGGATAATTAAGTTCATCTTATGAACTCCCACTCAGATAGACATCCCTCTAGTCATCTAAGTGATTACATGATCCGAGTCAACTAGGCCGTGTCCGATCATCACGTGAGACGGACTAGTCAACATCGGTGAACATCTTCATGTTGATCGTATCTTCTATACGACTCATGCTCGACCTTTCGGTCTTCTGTGTTCCGAGGCCATGTCTACATGCACCTAGGCTCGTCAAGTAACCCTAAGTGTTTTGCATGTGTAATGTCTTACACCCGTTGTATGTGAACGTAAGGATCTATCACACCCGATCATCACGTGGTGCTTCGAAACGACGAACTGTAGCAACGGTGCACAGTTAGGGGAGAACACTTCTTGAAATTGTAATGAGGGATCATCTTATTTACTACCGTCGTTCTAAGCAAATAAGATGTATAAACATGAAAACATATGATAAACATCATATGCAATCAAATAATAGTGACATGATATGGCCAATATCATATAGCTCCTTTGATCTCCATCTTGGGGCTCCATGATCATCTTGTCACCGGTATGACACCATGATCTCCATCATCATGATCTCCATCATCGTGTCTTCTTGAAGTTGTCTCGTCATCGACATGCAAGTCGTGATTCCCTTGACAAGAACATGATCAATCTCATACATTACATATATCATTCATCACATCCTTTTGGCCATATCACATCACATAGCATACCCTGCAAAAACAAGTTAGACGTCCTCTAATTGTTGTTTGCATGTTTTACGTGGCTGCTATGGGTTTCTAGCAAGAACGTTTCTTACCTACGCAAAACCACAACGTGATATGCCAATTGCTATTTACCCTTCATAAGGACCCTTTTCATCGAATCCGATCCGACTAAAGTAGGAGAGACAGACACCCGCTAGCCACCTTATGCAACTAGTGCATGTCAGTCGGTGGAACCTGTCTCACGTAAGAGTACGTGTAAGGTCGGTCCGGGTCCGCTTCATCCCACGATGCCGCCGAATCAAGATAAGACTAGTAACGGCAAAGCATATTGAACAAAATCAACGCCCACAACTACTTTGTGTTCTACTCGTGCATAGAAACTACGCATAGACCTAGCTCATGATGCCACTGTTGGGGAACGTAGCATAAATTCAAAATTTTCCTACGTGTCACCAAGATCAATCTATGGAGTCATCTAGCAACGAGGGAGGAGTGGATCTACATACCCTTGTAGATCGCGCGCGGAAGCGTTCAAGAGAACGGGGTTGATGGAGTCGTACTCGTCGTGATCCAAATCACCGATGATCCTAGCGCCGAACGGACGGCACCTCCGCGTTCAACACACGTACGGAGCAGCGACGTCTCCTCCTTCTTGATCCAGCAAGGGGGGAGGAGAGGTTGATGGAGATCCAGCAGCACGACGGCGTGGTGGTGGAAGTAGCGGGATTCCAACAGGGCTTCGCCAAGCGCTGCGGGAGGAGGGAGATGTGTCATGGGAGGGAGAGGGAGGCGCCAGGCTTAGGTATGGTTGCTCCTCCTTTTCCCCACTATATATAGGGCCAAGGGAGAGGGGGGAGGCGCAGCCCTTGCCCCTTCCTCCAAGGAAGGGTGCGGCCAAGGGGGGGAGGAGTCCATCCTCCCCAAGGCACCTCGGAGGTGCCTCCCCTTTAGGACTCTCCCCTTTTTCTCTTCTCTTGGCGCATGGGCCTCTTGGGGCTGGTGCCCTTGGCCCATATAGGCCAAGGCGCACCCCCTACAGCCCATGGCCCCCGGGCAGGTGGCCCCACCCGGTGGACCCCCGGGACCCTTCCGGTGGTCCCGGTACAATACCGGTGACCCCGAAACTTGTCCCGATGGCCAAATAGCACTTCCTATATATAATTCATTACCTCCGGACCATTCCGGAACTCCTCGTGACGTCCGGGATCTCATCCGGGACTCCGAACAACTTTCGGGTTACCGCATACTAATATCTCATAACCCTAGCGTCACCGAACCTTAAGTGTGTAGACCCTACGGGTTCGGGAGACATGCAGACATGACCGAGACGTTCTCCGGTCAATAACCAACAGCGGGATCTGGATACCCATGTTGGCTCCCACATGTTCCACGATGATCTCATCGGATGAACCACGATGTCAAGGACTTAATCAATCCCGTATACAATTCCCTTTATCTAGCGGTACGATACTTGCCCGAGATTCGATCGTCGGTATCCCGATACCTTGTTCAATCTCGTTACCGGCAAGTCTCTTTACTCGTTCCGTAACACATCATCCCGTGATCAACTCCTTGATCACATTGTGCACATTATGATGATGTCCTACCGAGTGGGCCCAGAGATACCTCTCCGTTTACACGGAGTGACAAATCCCAGTCTCGATTCGTGCCAACCCAACAGACACTTTCGGAGATACCTGTAGTGCACCTTTATAGCCACCCAGTTACGTTGTGACGTTTGGTGCACCCAAAGCATTCCTACGGTATCCGGGAGTTGCACAATCTCATGGTCTAAGGAAATGATACTTGACATAGAAAAGCTTTAGCAAACGAACTACACGATCTTGTGCTATGCTTAGGATTGGGTCTTGTCCATCACATCATTCTCCTAATGATGTGATCCCGTTATCAATGACATCCAATGTCCATGGTCAGGAAACCATAACCATCTATTGATCAACGAGCTAGTCAACTAGAGGCTTACTAGGGACATGGTGTTGTCTATGTATCCACACAGTATCTGAGTTTCCTATCAATACAATTATAGCATGGATAATAAACGATTATCATGAACAAGGAAATATAATAATAACTAATTTATTATTGCCTCTAGGGCATATTTCCAACAGCACTTGCTGCGGTAGTAGTGGCGGTAGTACCTCTTATTAGCGGTAGTACCGCCCTGCCTCCACAGTAGTACCGCTCTGGGTCCCAGCCCCAGCCCCTTTTCTTCTGGCGCGGCAGTACCGCTGAGGGGGAGCGGTAGTACCACTTATGAGCGGTAGTACCGCCCTGCCTCCGCGGTAGTACCGCTCTCTGCGGGGCTGAGTGGGGGATAACGGTTGGATTTTCCCCTCCTATAAAAGGGGGTCTTCTTCCCTTGAACCTTATCCTTTGAGCTCGTGTTCTTCCCCCATTGTTGACCTTCTTCGAGCTTGCTAAACTCTCAATCCCTCCATGGATTCTTGCTAGTTTTTGAGGGAAAAGAGAGAGGAGATCTAGATCCACATTTCCACCAATCACTTTCTCCTCTATGTGAGGGGAACCCCTTGGATCTAGATCTTGGAGTTCTTGGTGTTCTCTTTCTTGTTCTTCCTCTCATTTTCCTCCCTAGCATTAGTTGCTCTGGTGGGATTTGAGAGAGAAGGACTTGGGCACTCCGTGTGCCCTTGCCATTGCATTTGGTGCATCGGTTTGAGTTCTCCACGGTGATACGTGGAAGTTACAAGTTGAGAAGCTTATTACTCTTGGGTGCTTGGTACCCTTGAGCTTGTTCCTCTTGGGTGCTTGGGCTCCCTAGACGGTTGTTGGTGTTCGGAGCTCAATCATTGTGGTGCAAAGCTCCGGGCAAGCGTCGAGGTCTCCAATTAGGTTGTGGAGATCGCCCCGAACAATTTGACGGGTACCGGTGACCGCCCCCAAGGGTTGCCAGAGTGTACGGGTTCGGTGACCGCCCCCAAGGGTTGCCATTTGTACGGGTTCGGTGACCGCCCTCAAGGGTCCCTTAGTGGAATCACGGCATCTGCATTGTGCGAGAGCCGTGAAGGAGATTACGGTGGCCCTAGTCTTCTTGGGGCATGTGGCCTCCACACCGCTCCAAACGGAGATTAGCATCCGCAAGGGTGTGAACTTCGGGATACCATCGTCGTCTCCTCGTGCCTCGGTTATCTCTTACCCGAGCCCTTTAACTTATGCACTTTTACTTTGTGAATAGCCATATTGTTTCTTGTCATATTATTGCTATCACATAGTTGCTATCTTTCTAGCATAAGTTGTTGGTGCACATAGGTGAGCCTAGGTTGTTTTAGGCTTTTGTGCTTGGCAAATTTACCCCTAGGTTTATTCCGCATTTGTTCAAAGCCTAAACCGTTAATTATTTTAAACGCCTATTTCACCCTCCCCCCCTCTAGGCGACATCCACGATCTTTCACCAGCGACTCGCAATTGACACCTAGGAGGATCCCGCCACATCTTCCCCGAGGTGGCAAACAATGCCAATCAAAATCAAGACCTCCTGAGATCGTTCCAAGAAACTGCGAAGTAAAATCCGCCCTACCAGTCTCTAGCAACGCAATAAAATCAAGTTTGTAATCCCGAGATGCATCCGCCAAAAACCTACGTTTAGCCAAGTCCCTTAGACCTCTGCTATTCCAAAAAATGCCGTTCATGAATCATCGTGAAATTTCTTCTTAAACTTAATCCTAGCACTTCGACGCGCCGCGGAAAGGCCATACACCTTTTTTTGCCGTTTACGCGTTGGAGGCTGAGGGAGGATCAAAGAGTCCGCATGACTAATGTCCTCGGCAGGACCTACAGGTGAAGACAGAGAGGCTGCATGCCCCTCCTCTTCCAAAGTCTCCTCATGTAGAAGGTTTGCAGGAACTAAACCCTCGCATAAACCCTCCAACTCACACATACCCAACTCATTTATCTCACTTTCTTGCATTGGTTGGACTGCCGCTAAATTATTAAGCATCGCCATTGCTCTATCAGTTTCTAAATCAAGAAGCTCATTGATAGAAGTAACTACTTCGCGATTGTTGGCACCTAAACAAATACCCAATTTATCCGCTCTATGCAAGATATCATCTTCAGAAAAATGTAAAACTGAAATATCGGTATTTAAAGACAAACCTGTAGAAGCCTCCGTGTCGCGGATTTTGGCCATCCGCATGGCGCGGCCAAGCTGAAACTCATCCGCATCCGGCTGCTCCTGGATGCGCCGGCTGGAGCGCCTCCCTCCCGACGTCGGATCTGGAATACCCCCAAAGGCCACCACCTCTGGGATAAAAGAGTCCGTCCCCCGTCCAGTGTGAGGTGCGGAAGGTAGCACCGGAAAGCCCACCATCGGCTCCGGTTCTGGACCCGTACCCAAAGCCGGCACCTCCACCGTCGTCGCCTCCTGCGACACCTGTGTAGAAGTCGCATCCTCCATCGGAGTTAGAGCAGAAGAAAGCCCATACCCCTCCACGACCACATCCGCCTCGTGTGGCCGTTTAGGTGAAGGAGTAGCCCGCCGAGGTGTGACGTCCGCCGAAGAAGGAAGAACTGGGGCCGCCTGCCTCGAGTTGCTTCCCTTAGATGACATCGGTTCTGCCATAGCATCACCACCCTCGAACGAAAACCGGACAGGAGATAACGGAGGTAAAACATGCTCAACAGGGTCATCTCGCTCCATCCGATCTCCCCACAGACGCCCAGGTGCCGAAACAGCTCCAAAAGACCCAAAACGAAGTCCTGACTTGGACTGAGATATGGGGGCAGGGGTCGTGCATCTCGCATCCGTAGGAGTGTGGTCATCATCCTTCAATGTTGTGAGAATCCGAGATGGTGGCACTATCGCATCCAGCACCTCTCGGCGAAGACCTGCTATGGGCGCCGAACCAGAGGCCTTGCCCACTGGGGCCTTGGGCTCCTTACCCTGCCCCCGGGAGTAAGTGAATTGTTTGCAGGCTGGTCATGGTCCATAAGATCGTCCTGCCTGCCGTCACCACCATCAGTCCCACTATCAGTACTCATGCTTTTGTCTGCATCTTGGATCATCGGAACTCCCTCAATCTCAATTCTTAGATCATAACTCATGCCATCATAAACCCAATCTAAAAAGCACGGGACCGCATTCACATCCCGAACTCCCACCCGCATACGTGCAATGCCATGCATACGCGTAAAAGGCATATCGACCTCCAGAGTCTTTCCAATAAGAGACCCTAGGCTCCAAGTCTCCAAATAGTCATTAAGTGGTTCCGGGGGTAGGCCAAAAAATCTGACCCAAATCTGAACAAGTGGCACTCCCACCGGATCATTGCGCTTCCACTCATCAAACTCTAGAATACATGCACTACCAGAAACTTTGCACATGCCAAACTCATTAATCTTGTCAAGATCATATTTCGTGGGATAGTCAACCTTAAACGTCATCTCATCAATCCGAACGAGAACCCACTGAAACGAGCTAGAGACTAATCTCTTGAGTTGTAAAATAATCTGATCCTCAGAAAGAGTGCCCTTAGTCACTTGAATGATGCCAGTTCTAGCATTCTCCAACCGTGGTCTACAAGATCTCATAGTTGGAGTCTCAAAGAACATAAGTTTTTCGTCACACACACCATATAAGTTCACCACCGGCTTAGGAGCTGACAAAAGAGAACAGGCTTCATCATGTTTCGGTCGCAAACAAATGTCACAAAGCTCCGTCGTACAACCCACCGCATAGTGCCCAGGTTCTCCACAACGATAACAATATGTCTTTTCCCTCTTACGCTGACCTTTGCTCATCTTATCAGTATCATCCTTGTCCGACGCATTCTCCACCGGCGTCTCGGTGCTTACGTAAGGATGCAACTTTTATCCAGGCTAAAGCTAACTGGTGTTAGGTGGAAGTTGAAAACAGTCTCACAGACAAAAATGACACAACCCTGTGACCCTGAGCTTGAGTTTTGTCCTCCATTTGATTGTACCCCTCATAGTTGATGTTGCTCTAAAGGGCCAGTTTTTTGGCAGCTTAAAAAACAAGCCGCCTCTCCCCAACTTATCCCATAAGCCGTCTTTCTTATTCATCGGGGCTTCTAAACTAGTTGTGGGATAGCTAATTTAGAAGTCTCAACGAACTTAAGAAGCGGCTTATTTTTTAAGCCGAGGAGAGGCAGCTTATTTCTTAAGCTGTCCAAAAGAACTAGCCCTTATCTCGCCTGCAAAGCTCATATGATATGAGCAATCATCTAGATATCACCCTGGAAGAGTGGTTAGCAATCTCAGACAACTAACAAGGTTCTACAACCGCAAAAAAAAAACAAGGTTCTAAACATTATCACCTTTCTAGAACATGGTTTATTATCACAACTCCCTAATCCCAGCAGACACTAACACGCAGTTCCGCTTGAAATGCGGTCAAACTGACGGCTGGCCATTGACCCCACAGCTAAAGATTATATCACTATATAAATTGTTGTTGCACTTCATTCCTGAATGAACTGCCAAGTAGCATGATCGACACTGGCCTTCTCTGCTACCAAACCAAATGCAACATTTTAGGTCGATCATGAGTCAATTCTGCAAAATCTATAGGTGTCAAACCAGAGTCTGGAGTTTAAGACACACCAGTTGCAATTTCTGCCGATTTTCTCACACCGGATTCCGCTTCTTGCCAACAATAACAGGTACCCATTTGACTCCTATGACCGCATCTGGCAGTCTTACGGCGACGTCGCTGCGTGGACCAACATAATGACGACGGCCGACGTGGACGTCTCCAAGGCCAGCAGCTTCGACGCGCCGCCTGTGGTGCTGCGGAGTGCCGCCACTCCGGTGAACGGAACCCGGCTCGACTTCTCATGGAGCCCGGACACCTCCCAGAACAACGACAGCAGCACCGCAGCCTACCTCCTGCTGCTCTACTTCGCTGAGCTACAGCAGCTGCCAGGCAACGCGCTGAGGCGGTTCGACATCCTCGTCGACGCCGCCTCATGGAACGGCAGCCGGAGTTACACCCCGAAGTACCTCTCCGCAGAGGTTGTGGAACAGGTGGTGGTGCAGGGGTCAGGCCAGCACACCGTCTCGCTTGTCGCCACGCCGGATGCCACACTCCCGCCCATCCTGAACGCGTTCGAGATATACTCACTGCGGCAGATGACTGAGCTTGCAACGAACAATGGAGACGGTACCTTGCGCTTTGATCCATGTGTTCCATTGTCAAGGATCCTAATTTGGACTGAAATTTGCTAGTCCAGTAGCTTTGAATTATTTGTTTCTGGATAGCGTAAAGCAGAACCTCAGAAACAGCTTCTCCGTTTTTCCATATTAACAGCCAAGGCCATGATGGGAATTCGCAAGACGTACATGCTGAAGAAAAACTGGATGGGTGATCCTTGTGCGCCGAAAGCATTTGCCTGGAATGGCCTGAACTGCAGTTATTCTTCATCTGGTCCTGCATGGATAACAGCTCTGTAAGTTGTCAAGTGCAAAAGAACTGCACATTCATGCTTGTACTTGAAAGTTGAAAGGTTAAAAAAGAAAGCTTTTCCATGGCATGATACTAATCTACTATGGGATTTGCAACAGAGTATTGTCATCTAGTGTGTTGACCGGTGCAGTTGATCCTTCTTTCGGTGATCTAAAATCTCTTCAATACCTGTAAGTGCCCGATATGATCATCGTACGACATATTCTGACTCTAAGAACACCTTCAGGTTCCCATAATCTTCTAGTATTTAGCAGCTATTTAATATCTGACACAATATAAGAATATTGCTTGTATTTTATTTTTTATTATACGTACTCAAGCATTTTCTCATAAGAATTTTAATTCCAGGGACTTGTCCAATAACAGCCTGTCTGGTCCAATACCTGATTTTCTGGCACAAATGCCATCACTTAAATTCCTGTAAGTATACTTGTTTGCTTCAGTTCACTTCAATATGTGCATCAGCATATTTCAAAATATTTGTGCTCTACAGTGATTTGTCAAGCAACAAACTCAGTGGATCAATTCCTGCAGCTCTAGTACGAAAGCGTCAAAATGGATCCCTTGTATTAAGGTTTGCATAGCTAACTTACACCTTCACTCTTTCTTTTTTTAACGTCAAAATGGATCAATTTCTTCGCATTTTCTTGCTCCAAATTTAGCTAATTCAGACATTGTTGTTTTAATTCTAGGATTGGTAATAATGCAAATATCTGTGACAATGGTGCTTCTACATGTGCTCCAAACGACAAGAAAAATAACAGACAACTCATCATTGCGATAGCCGTTCCAATAGCTGTAGCTACTCTACTGTTTGTGGCAGCAATTATCATCCTTCATAGAAGGAGAATTAAACAAGGTAATATTTCACCGAGGAAACCAGCAAATTTATACGTAGTAAGTAAAGATCACCCATATAAAGTCAGGTTTGATTCCAGATACATGGATGGCAAATAGCGCAAGGCTTAATAGCCCCAGGGACAGGGAGAGGTCGAACCTGTTTGAGAATAGACAGTTCAGCTACAAAGAGCTGAAGCTCATCACAGCTAACTTCAAGGAAGAAGTAGGGCGAGGAGGATTTGGTGCTGTGTTTCTAGGCTATTTGGAGAATGGAAGCCCAGTTGCTGTGAAGATCCGTTCAAAAACATCATCTCAAGGGGACAGGGAGTTTCTATCTGAGGTAGGCTTTTAACTACTTTGAAATTTATTGTTTGTATCCTTGAACCAAATGTTCTTACTGCAAATCGCAGGCCCAACACTTAAGTCGAGTTCACCACAGGAACCTGGTTTCCTTGATTGGTTATTGCAAGGACAAGAAACAACTGGCCCTTGTCTATGAATATATGCATGGTGGAGACCTAGAGGATCGTCTAAGAGGTAAGTCAGTATCTCCATGAAAAAAATCACCTCACTAGTTCCACATAGCCTTTCCTTTGTTACAAAGTTTAGTGCCCATTGTTCCAACTTATTCAATTACATTATTGGCATAAAAAAAGGGACAATTTTACACAAGCACATACTTTCTATAGGATGTGATGACTTTGAACAAACTCAAAAGTGTGGCATGCAAAACTATACTTATTTATCCACTTGTCAATTGTGAATGCTAAACTCATGTGTCCAGTACAGTATTAACAGATTAGTGGACAGAGCGGCCAAGATTTTACTAAATGGCACACCTATTCCATGATACAAATTGGGGCCAAATTACACTGATAAATTACATACCTTTTCTTGTCAGAATTTTACTGATCTGCAAACCTTCTTATAAGCCATGTTTTTGGATGCTCTGTCACAGGAGAGGTCTCTATTGCTACGCCCCTCAGTTGGCACCGGCGTCTCAAGATTGCTCTCGACTCTGCCCATGGTTCGTATGACTATACACACCTGAAACTGTAATATAGTAGCATGATTGCACCAGGACTTGTACTTATACCAGCTAAACCGACCAAAACCTCATCCATCTGGCCAATTGTAGCTAATTTTTACCTACATCCTTAACTCATCGCTATCTGCTAACTGGACGCTGGTCGTGGTCCTCATGGATACAGGATTGGAGTATCTACATAAGTCCTGCCAACCGCCACTGATCCATAGGGATGTGAAAACAAAGAACATCCTGCTATCTGCTGACCTAGATGCAAAGATATCTGACTTTGGCCTGACCAAGGTGTTCGCAGATGAGTTCATGACCCATATTACTACCCAACCAGCAGGCACCCTGGGGTATCTTGACCCTGAATACTATAATACATCCCGGCTCAGTGAGAAGAGTGACGTGTATAGTTTTGGAGTTGTACTACTGGAGCTTATAACCGGTCAGTCGCCGGCGGTCGCCATTACTGACACTGAGAGTATCCATATAGCACAGTGGGTGCGCCAAAAGCTCTCCGAGGGTAACATCGAGAGCATTGCAGACTCAAAGATGGGGAGGGAGTATGATGTCAACTCAGTCTGGAAGGTTACAGAGCTGGCACTGCACTGCAAAGAACAACCATCACGGGAACGACCAACGATGACAGATGTTGTGGCTGAGCTCAAGGAATGCTTGGAGCTGGAGGTGTCTCGTGGAATGGGCAATTACAACTCAGTCACTAGCGGCACAAGTAATCTCAGTGCAACAAGCGCTGACTCGCACAACGATGCTCAAGCAAATGATCTGAAACAGCAAAGTGTGCTTGAGTTGGGGCAGGTTGGCGATACATCGTCGACTCACATAGGTCCGGCACCAAGATGAGACCAACAGTCTAATTTTGTATGGTTTTAGAGTCTCGGGTTTGTATATAAGTTTGGTATGCATCAGAAACTTTAGTCCTGTATTTGTAGCAAGTAACTGATGAGGAACTAAAGTTGGATCTCTGTGGACTATATAATTAGGATGTGAGCTTGGTGTGAGAACTGAATGGAAGGTATTTCAAATGGGGCTGCACATATGGTAATTCCATCAATAGTTTCTCAAACTAAAGCAAGAAAAAAATATCAAGAATACACAACCTGGTTCAGGTTGCCATACTTTTCCTCTTTTTTTTGAGCTGGGGAGAAGCCTGCGGCATTTAATTATGAAGATGTTAGACACTTACTACACTCACGAGTGGTTAATTCCACCTAAAGCATCCGGAAGCTCGGTCGGCACGGAAATACCACTGGGCCAAGATGCCCGTCAAACTTGCCGTGGTGCTCTCCTTGGTGCTGTCCCCCAGCGTCGTGACTCCCATGGCCTCTGGGAGCTTGCTGGCTTCACCTTCCATCCGCTGCCACCGCCGTCAGTTACTCTGCCTCTGTTGCCTTGTCTATCAACTCTTTGCAGCAGTGGCATCATTGCCTTGAGAGAGATTGAAGTAGTTTGCATTTTACGAAGAAGATGAAGCAGAGAAGTTGTAGTGGTTTCCATTTTAATAGAGAGATTGAAGCAGTTTGCATTTTATGGAGAACATGAAGCAGAGAAGATGTAGCAAATTCCATTATAACAAAGAAGTTGAGGGACTTTGCATTTTACAGAGAAGATGAAGCAGTTGCAGTGTGGACAAAACTTGAAGCAGCGGGAGCACCACCGACGTGGTGGCGGAAGACCGCACCATCGCCGGATTGATCGGCGACGAGCGCGAGGTCGCTGCCAACCGCGTCCTGTTGGCCGATGCGAGGGGCAAGTTGGAGGAGATGTTTATCGGCCTCGGCAACACCGAAGACGGCAACCACCCGTTTGGCGGGATGCTGGCCGGCACCCACGACGATGAGGCCTCTGGCTCCGGCGTCATCTGCATCTCCTCCAACAAGTAGTAGTTTATCTAGCTAATCTAATACTATGTCTAGTAGTGGTAATACTAATTAAGCACTAGATGCAGTACTAAGGAATGCTATCTACCTATTGTATAATTAAGCACTGCAATCTAGTTAAGTTAAAATTTCTGTGTGGGGGGTTTGGGCTTTAGGAGATATAGGGCTTCTGAGCCCCAAACCTTAGTCGTTTGGAGCTTGGGGGTGGCCACAGCCACTACCATACGCAGCAGGGCGACGAGAACGGCCACGCACAACACGGCTACGAGAATGGCCACACGCAGCAAGGGAACGAGACTCGACACGGCCACACAACACGATGACGAGCATTGCCACAGCACGGGAACACGCAGCACGGAGAGCACTCGAGGCTTGGTAGTGTGAGGAATGAGGCAGAGGAAATATATAGGGTAGGTGTTAGAACAACACAAGTGGTTGCAAATCAAAAGCCACCACAAATACTTACGAACTGGAGGCGGTTCCAATTTTCTAACCGTCTCCTTCTCTTAATACAGGTGGTTTTTGTTGGAAATATGAGCAATTTACCGAATGATTTTATTAACAGAAATACTAGATAAAGCATGACTAATATAGTAGAGATAAAATAAGTCATGCGTTCGGACAGAGAGAAGGTAAAGAGCATCTGCATATATGAACTTGAACTAAACACATCTAGAACAGACACCAGATGAAGTTGCATATATGAAGTAGAACCTAACACATGTAGGACGGAAAGTAGAGCAAATAACTGTGTCATGATATCTAACAGAAAGAGCAAGAACACGTACGGGACAAC
>NC_053027.1:73455310-73473728 GCF_003073215.2 Triticum urartu | reverse complement strand
AACTTTGTGGCTCCACCATATTTTCCAAAATCGATTTGTGAAGTGGTTACCACCAAATAAGAATGAAAGAGGGCGACGAATGGAAAAATGCTTTTAAGACAAACTTTGGCTTGTATGAATGGTTGGTTATTGTGATGCCCCGAGACCGTTGCGCCAGTTGTCTTCCAGTTATTTGCCGTCTTTGCCATGTCATTCGCTTGCGTGTTGCATCATGCCATGTCATCATCCGCATTGCATCTGAATGTTTCAAAACTTGCATCCGTCCGGGTTCCCCCAGTTTCGTTTGTTGTCCGTTCAGAGCCCAACCACACTCGCACGCACCTGCGGCATGTCCGAAATAGTATTTTATAAGTGGCCGCAAAATGTTCTCAGAATGGGATGAAAGTTGGCATGCGGTGTTGTTTTGTTGTCAGTAGGTCTCCTGCCAAATTTCATCGCATTTGGAGATCGTTTGATGCCCCAATGGATAACTATAGCGACATTATAGTCGGTCAAATCGTCGGACGTTTTCGGTCTCCGGAAACCTTGCCGGGCTGCATTTCCGTCTCTCTCTTCTCAGCCCGGGACCTCTCCTACAGAGCCTAGGCCCAGCCTACCCCCCTCTTTGCTTAATGCATCAAACCCCTCGCGCGCGCGTCCGAAAGCTGTCCCGGACCCGACCCGGGCAGTCGTCACCGTTGGATTCGGATCATCCCCAAACATCTATAAAACATCATCGTTTTCTTATTTGGACTCCCTAGCCTATTTTTCGCGATCGTCCGATTGCGATCGGAGGGATGAGGTAGCCCCTAACCTAATATGTGATGTATATATAGCCCCCCTTTTATCCATTTTAGACAAACCCTAAAATCTAGGGACTTGTCCCTTCAGCCGCCGCCGCATCTTCCTCGGGATCCCCGATCCAATCCATCCACTCCACCCGGCCGACCTAACCCACCTTCTCGTTTTGCATCCCCGACCAACCACTGCAGTCCCCACGCGCCCGTGGATCCCCTCTGCCTCGCTTGAGCTCACCGGGGAGCAGATCACCACGACACCCGATCTCCTACGCCTCCCCTCGTCCAGGAGCATTTGCTCCTCTGCCCGAGCACCCCTGTGTCGGCCTCGCGACCCCGCGACTCCCTCCTGCAGCCCGTGCAAGCCACCAGGAGGCGGGATCCCATGCTGCAAGGAGCTCCTCGCCGCCCAGATCTTTTCCCCAGGTCGTCGGACCTCCCTGCAAGCGTCGCCGCCGCCGGCCACAGGTCCAGCGCCTTGCCTTGCCTCCTTCCCTCGTTCTTCTTCCTCCCTTGCCTCTCTCTCTCTCACAGCGTGCTCCACTCTCTCCCATGTCTCTGCAGGAATCGAACTCTACCGCCCTGCGTCGCCTGAAGCCTCCGTCCAAGCCTGTTCCTGGCCAGATTCGCCGTCCTGGAGACCCGCGCCCCTGCCGGACCTCCCCTGCTTCGCCTTGGTCCCCGCCGGTTCCCCACGTCGCCTTCCCGTGCCCTGGAGACCGCCCCCGCTTGCACTTTTGCCGCCTCCAGGTCCCGTTGCGCCTCTGTTCGAGAGGAGGACGACGTGGTCGACGCCCGCGTTGACTGCGCCTCGCCCGCGAGTGGCTGCCATCTGGGCTCCAAGGCCCAGCAGTCCCATGCCAGCGCCCCGCCGCCTGCCTCTTCCACCGAGTGGGCCTCAACCCACTAGGTGAGGCCACCCCCAGCGCCCACTGCACTGTTGGGCCAGTTCAGTTTCAGCCCGTGAACGTTTTTTTTCCTTGGACGTTTTTTCTATTTCCTGGCCTTTGCATATTTACAGAAATGCCATCATATTGATATGCTCATAACTAATTAACCGTGCATCGGTTTAAAACAAACTTTATATGTAAAATGTCTAGAATTTTGTCTAGTTTAATGATATCCAACTTTCATCTATGTTTAAAATGTTGTTTGTCTAATTTTGTTTAAATGCCATGCTAAAATGATTTAATTCATAACTAAATAACCGTAGCTCCAAACTTAACATACTTTATATGTAAATGGGGTAGAAAAATGCCTAGTTTAACATGGTGGCATCACTTTACATGTTTAACAACTCTAAAATATGGTTTAGAGCAGAACAGTACCAAACCTAAAATATGCACATGAGGAGTTTCCGGACTTGTTGTTTGTTGTTCCGGCCTCATTTAAACTTGCCTAGTTAAGTAGTTTTATTATGTTTCACCCCTTGCCATGCTAACCAACATTTAATATTGTTGGGTACATAAACGGGAGAGAACTAAATAATTGTTGTGGTGTTTCGTCAATATGCAACTCGTTGCATATTTTGCATATTAAGCTCCACTTAATTTGTAGTTTTGCTTGTGCACTTTGCCATGCCATGCCTCATTAAACCGGACATGCATCTTACTTGATTGTGCATCATGCCATGCTTATGTGGTGGTTGTTTACTATGTTGTTTGCTTCTTTCCGGTGTTGCTTCTTCGGGTTAGTTCCGATAACGTCGCGTTGTGAGGATTTGTTCGACTACGTCCGTTTGTCTTCTTCATGGACTCGTTCTTCTTCCTTGTGGGATCTCAGGCAATATGACCATACCCTCGAAATCACTTCTATCTTTGCTTGCTAGTTGCTCGCTCTATTGCTATGCCGCGATACCTACCACTTGCTTTATCATGCCTCCCATATTGCCATGTCAAGCCTCTAACCCACCTTTCCTAGGAAACCGTTGTTTGGCTATGTTACCGCTTTGCTCAGCCCCTCTTATAGCGTTGCTAGTTGCAGGTGAAGATGGAGTTTGTTCCATGTTGGAACATGGATTTTGTTGGGATATCATTATTATATATTGTTTACTTTAATGCATCTATATACTTGGTAAAGGGTGGAAGGCTCGGCCTTTTGCCTGGTGTTTTGTTCCACTCTTGCCGCCCTAGTTTCCGTCATACCGGTGTTATGTTCCTTGATTTTGTGTTCCTTACGCGGTTGGGTTATAATGGGAACCCCTTGACAGTTCGCCTTGAATAAAACTCCTCCAGCAAGGCCCAACCTTGGTTTTACCATTTGCCACCTAAGCCTTTTTCCCTTGGGTTCTGCAGACTCAAGGGTCATCTTTATTTTAAACCCCTGGGCCAGTGCTCCTCTGAGTGTTGGTCCAAACTAGAGCACCGTGCAGGGCCGTCCCTTGGCAACTTGGGTTACGTTGGCTCCTGTACGCTTAGCTTATCCGGTGTGCCCTGAGAACGAGATATGTGCAGCTCCTATCGGGATTTGCCGGCACAACGGGTGGTCTTGCTGGTCTTGTTTTACCATTGTCAAAATGTCTTGTAACCGGGATTCCGAGTCTGATTGGGTCTTCCTGGGAGAAGGAATATCCTTCGTTGACCGTGAGAGCTTGTGATGTGCTAAGTTGGGACACCCCTGTAGGGTTTTTAACTTTTGAAAGCCGTGCTCGCGGTTATGGGCAGATGGGAATTTGTTAATACCCGGTTGTAGAGAACTTGATGCTTAACTTAATTAAAATGAATCAACCGCGTGTGTAGCCGTGATGGTCTCTTTCCGGCGGAGTCCGGGAAGTGAACACGGCTTTGGTTTTATGCTTGAACGTAAGTAGTTTCAGGATCACTTCTTGATCATGATAGTTTATTGACTGTGCTTTGCTTCTCTTCTCGCTCTCATTTGCATAAGTTAGCCACCATATATGCTAGTGCTTGCTGCAGCTCCACCTCACTACCATTTCCTACCCATAAGCTTAAATAGTCTTGATCGCGAGGGTGTGAGATTGTTGAGTCCCCATGACTCACAGATTACTTCCAAAACCAGTTGCAGGTGTCGTTGATACCAGTGCAGATGACGCAGCTGAGCTCAAATGGGAGCTCGATGAAGATCATGTTCGTTGGGTTGTTTTCGTTTCCTTTTGATCAGTAGTGGAGCCCAGTTGGGGCGATCAGGGACCTAGCAATAGGGGTGGTCTTTCTTTATTTTGGTTCCGTAGTTGGACCTTGATTGTATTCTGGATGATGTAATACTATACTTATGTATTGTGTGAAGTGGCGATTGTAAGCCAACCCTTTATCCCATTCTTATTCAGTACATGGGATGTGTAAAGATTACCCCTCTTGCGACATGCCTACTATGCGGTTATGCCTCTAAGTCATGCTCTGACACGTGGGAGATATAGCCGCATCGTGGGTGTTACAAGTTGGTAATCAGAGCCTTCCCCGACTTAGGAGCCCCCTGATTGATCGAATCGCTGGCGTTGTTGAGTCTAGAAAAATGTTTTGAGTCTTATAGGATTATATATATCGGAGAGTAGGATTCTTTTTACTCCCCAGTCCCGTCGTCTCTCTAGTGAGGCCTCCTGACGTAGAGTTTTGACTCTCCTGTCCTCAAATTTCACTAAAAAATTTAGGATCACGCGGGTATCTTGGAATTGTTCAGATGGTTTTGTGACGAGAACATTGTTCTTGGTGCCTCCTAACATTTAGGGGTTGTGGCATTGTCCCGGGGAGTTGAACTCCGAGGTGTTGTCGTCACAATTTTATCGTTGTAGTTCTGGAATACCTGAGTTCGCCGACATCGAAAATCTCTTTTATGCAGTTGTTGGTGAGATAACCTCGACGCCACCCAGTACTGGGGCGGGAGTTCGGGAGTATTGCCATAACTCGTATAACAGATGCTTTTCGAAGGTTGAGGTAAATGATTTCCGGAGGTTTGTTGGTTATGTGTTGAAGGATGGATACAGCTGGATGTAGGATTTGTTAGTTTTGGATGAGATATTATGCTTCCCCTGTATCCCCAACACCTGATTGCATAACCAGAAAGTTTCGGGAGTTTATAAGTGGGAATTCAAGTAGCTCCTAGAATATCTTTCCAACAGACACATGATACGATATGGGATCTATCATACGTTTGTTCCGGCTTATTCTGCAAGCCACAATCCTTTGTTTTCTTTTATTTGTGGTATTCGAGTTGCTTCGAAGTCAAATGTTGATTCCATACCTTTCCTAAGCGGTGTTCTCATATTCCTATGTGAATACTAATTCTTCATGATAATCGAGATTGTCATGTCAAGCCTTTTCAACCGGCGTGTTTCCCTTCAAGTGGATTCAATCATTTCAACATCCGCAAGATCAACTCAAAGTCTTCTCAACGTTATTTGTTTCATCCGTCCCAAGTTGCCTTTGTTTTTCCTGCCCTCCCACCCTTTTTCTTCAAGGATTCAAATTTCTTAATCATGTATCCTTTTATTTGTGAGAGTCTCTCCATTCTTTTCCGTCAATGTTCTTATCTGGTGATTCTTAGGAAGATACTAACGGAGCTTCAAGTTCATCATTCTTCGTTTCTTTTATCTTCTCCGGTGGATTCAAATCAAGCTTTCGGTGTTGATCTTATCCTTTCCTCATTTCAAATGTTTTTCCCATGCCGTTGCACCTCTTAATCTTTCACCTCTCGCTATTCATTTGTTCGGGAGTGCTGAAGATATCTCAGAAGGCTCATCTTTTTATTCAAGATCCGTTCAACCTATTTCGAGATTGTTATCTCATTCTAGCAATTTAACTCAACCGGTGCAATCTCTCTTTTAAAATCATTCAACGGTGTATCTTTTGAGTGGCCCCTAACCCACATGTCTTTTCCCAGGATCTTACCTGACTCTTCTAATTTTACCGGAGCTATTTTCAAATTCTTTTCCAAGTTTGACGTAAGAATGAATTATCATCAGTCAAATGCCTTCTCCAAGATCTTTCACATTCTTTTCATCATTGGCTCAACCTTTCTATTTTTCATTACGGAGTATCTCAACAATTCATGGTGGTGTTTCTCATCGTCATTCTCAACATTTGAAGACCGAAGAAGAGTTTTTCCTCCATATCTTATCCGTTCTCTCAGAGATGTGTAGTTTAAGCTTGCTACCATCCTCTCATAATTGTTTTTGATTGTGAGAATCCTTTTCACCCATCCGAAGCAATTCAAGATTCTTTTCAGTTTGATTCTCCGAAGGCCATCATTTCGGGTTTATTCATTCTCAGCTTTCAACTCTCATCCTCCAAATCATACCGGTGCATTATTCAAGTGTTATCTAATTGGCTCGTCATCTCTTCGTTCTCTTGTATCAATTCCCTCAAGTATCAACTCATTCTCTAATCCCTCCCGGTGAATTGTTCATTTTTCTTCAATCGTTTCCAATGCTTACGGTGGTTCGTTCAAGAGTTCTTTTCCTTGGTTATCGTATCAATTTATTCGTTGTTTCAGTCCTACCGGTGGTTCCGTGAAGACCTTCGCAAGTCTGTGTTATATCTCTCTTCAATCCTTTGCAATGGGAATAAGTAGTATGCCAAATCTGTTTCTTGTCATCAATTTAAATTGGTGAAGGATAAGCATAATGTAATTCTTATTCTTGTTTCATCAAGTAAATTCAATTCCTGCTTTCCGGAGTGGTTCATCATATCACATTCTCGGTTCGAGATGCTTTATCTTTTCTTCCGGAGTTCCAAGTTTCCACTTTATCTCGTCGCGAAGCTCCATCTAAATCATCGCAAGGCTTCACCTTGTGTTTTCAACTTCTCTTTCCTTTCGTTTGATCATCATTTTGTTTACCGGAGTTCTTCATGGAGGCTCTACATGTTGGTCCATCAAGGATTTAATTCCTTCTCGAAGTGTTCATTGAGATTGTTTTTAGAGGAGCTCAAGTATTCTTCATCTTGCATTCCGAAGTGCAATTCTTTCTATCTTATCTTTTGAGATGGTGTTATGTCATTCTTGACAAATTCCCTTCGTGTTTCACGATTCGCAAGTTGTCAAGTATGAGATAGTTAAACCCATCAATTTCTCGACCATGAGCTCTTCTCAACCCATCATTCTCTTCAGGGAGTTGTCTTGGGTTATATTTCACCTAAAGCTTTCCCTAAGGATTGTTGCTAATTATGGTGTTTATAAATGACCCAAGTTCTTCATTTATCCTCCCGGTGAAATAAGCTTCTCGTCTCCTTGTTGACATCAATCCAATCTATTATTTCCGTTAGTGGCAGAATTTCACCTCATAGTTTTGAGATGTTTTCCATAAGCCCACAACAAGCTTACTCTTTTCGTTGTTGATGATCCAACAACTCCGTTCTAGCATTTGTTGTAAGGGTGCTCTCTCAAGATCTTGTTTCCCTCTGTTCATTCCATTCCTTTCTTTCATTTCTTTTGGAGGCATTGTGATGTTTATCTCTTCACCCGTCACCTCGTTGTGTCAAGATCATGTTCTTTCCTTTGCTTATCCAATTAACCGGAGTGTTGTGTCCTCTGCTCAAGTCCTTTTCATCCTATCAAGTTTGGCATCTCTTTTCAACTGGAGTGTTGTCCGAATTTGTTCTTTCTTGTTCCTCTTTTCTAATGGAGTGTTTTCAACTTTGTTCATCTTCGTTGTATTCTTTCTTTCAATTTGTTCAACCTTCCAAGGTTCTTTGGTTTCACTCGTTTGTCAAAGAAGCAACTTAGTTTTACCTCTCCTCTTCCCCTTCCATTTTCTCTCCGGTGCCATCCCTAGGATCTTGGGTCGAGACCCTCTCGTAGTGGTGGAGTGTTGTGACGCCCCGAGACCGTTGCGCCAGTTGTCTTCCAGTTAGTCGCCGTCTTTGCCATGTCATTCGCTTGCATGTTGCATCTTGCCATGTCATCATCTGCATTACATCTGCATGTTTTCAAAACTTGCATCCGTCCGGGTTCCCCCAGTTCCGTCCGTTGTCCGTTCAGAGCCCAAACACACTCGCACGCGCATGCGACATGTCCGAAATAGTATTTTATAAGTGACCGGAAAATGTTCTCGGAATGGGATGAAAGTTGGCATGCGGTGTTGTTTTGTTGTCAGTAGGTCGCCTGCCAAATTTCATCGCATTTGGAGATCGTTTGATGCCCCAACGGATAACTATAGCGACATTATAGTCGGTCAAATCATCGGACGTTTTCGGTCTCCGGAAACCTTGTCGGGCTGCATTTCCGTCCCTCTCTTCTCAGCCCGGGACCTCTCCTACAGAGCCTAGGCCCAGCCTACCCCCCTCTTTGCTCAATGCATCGAACCCCTCGCGCGCGCGTCCGAAAGCTGTCCCGGACCCGACCCGGGCAGTCGTCACCGTTGGATTCGGATCATCCCCAAACATCTATAAAACATCATCGTTTTCTTATTTGGACTCCCTAGCCTATTTTTCGCGATCGTCCGATTGCGATCGGAGGGATGAGGTAGCCCCTAACCTAATATGTGATGTATATATAGCCCCCCTTTTATCCATTTTAGACAAACCCTAAAATCTAGGGACTTGTCCCTTCAGCCGCCGCCGCATCTTCCTCGGGATCCCCGATCCAATCCATCCACTCCACCCGGCCGACCTAACCCACCTTCTCGTTTTGCATCCCCGACCAACCACTGCAGTCCCCACGCGCCCGTGGATCCCCTCTGCCTCGCTTGAGCTCACCGGGGGTGTGAGATATATGCTAGTGCTTGCTACATCTCCACCTCACTACCTTTTCCTACCCATAAGCTTAAATAGTCTTGATTGCGAGGGTGTGAGATTGCTGAGTCCCCATGGCTCACAGATTACTTCCAAAACCAGTTGCAGGTGCCGTTGATACCAGTGCAGATGATGCAGCTTTGCTCAAGTGGGAGCTCGATGAAGATCGTGTTCGTTGGGTTGTTTTCGTTTCCTTTCGATCAGTAGTGGAGCCCAGTTGGGGCAATCAGGGACCTAGCAATAGGGGTGGTCTTTCTTTATTTTGGTTCCGTAGTCGGACCTTGATTGTATTCTAGATGATGTAATGCTATACTTATGTATTGTGTGAAGTGGCGATTGTAAGCCAACTCTTTATCCCATTCTTATTCAGTACATGGGATGTGTAAAGATTACCCCTCTTGCGACATGCCTACTATGCGGTTATGCCTCTAAGTCGTGCTCCGCCACGTGGGAGATATAGCCACATCGTGGGTGTTACAGTTATGCCTTTTGGATTAACAAATGTACCTAGTACTTTCATGAGATTGATGAATCATGTGCTTAGATCCTTCATTGGCCAGTTTGTAGTGGTTTACTTTGATGACATATTGATTTATAGCAAAACTTTGGCGGATCATGTTGGACATATAATGTGTGCTTGATGTCCTACGGGAAGAAAAGTTGTATGCTAACGTGGAAAAGTGCACATTATGCACAAACATGGTTGTGTTTCTTGGCTTTGTTGTCTCAGCAAAAGGTGTGGAGGTCGATGAAGAGAAGATCAAGGCTATTCGTGAGTGGATGCCTCCACAAAATGTGAGCCAAGTACGTAGCTTCCTCGGACTTGCGGGTTTCTACCGCCGGTTCCTGAAGGATTTCAGCACCATTGTTGCACTAATGAATGAGTTAATGAAGAAAGACACTCCATTCCAATGGGGTGATGCCCAAGACAAGTCCTTCCAAGAACTGAAGGTGAGATTGACACCAGCCCCATTGCATTCACTTCCTGATTTTGGTAAGACATTTGAGATCGAATGTGATGCAAGTGGTGTTTGCATTGGTGGAGTACTAATGAAAGAAGGTAAACCCATCTCCTATTCTAGTGAGAAGCTTAATGGTCCAACTCTTAATTACTCTGTCTATGATAAAGAATTGTATGCACTTGTTCGATCTTCAGAAACATGGAAGCATTACTTGTGGCCAAAAGAGTTTGTAATACATTCTGGCCATGAATCTTTAAAACATCTTAAGGGCCAACTTAAACTGAACTGTAGACATGCAAAATGGAGTGAGTTCATAGAGTCTTTTCTTTATATTATCAAGTACAAGAAAGTGAAGGATAATGTTGTTGCCAACACATTGTCTAGGCGTCACATTTTACTTTCCCAACTTGATGTTAAAATCCTTGGTTTAGAAAGCATCAAAGAATTGTATGCTAATGACTCATACTTTGTTGAACCATTTTCAAAGTGTAACAAGGGAAAGGGATGGGAGAAGTTTCACTTGCATGATGGATTTCTATTTCGAGCTAACAAATTGTGCATCCCTGATTGTTCTGTTCATTTATTGCTCTTGCAGGAGGCTCACACTAGTGGTCTCATGGGACATTTTGGAGCCAAGAAAACTAAAAGTGTGCTCATTGATCACTTCTTTTGGCCGCGAATGAGACGTGACATGGAACGCTATGTGATGAGATGCGAGATTTTCCACAAAGCTAAGTCCCGCTTGAATCCTCATGGTTATATACTCCTCTATCTATCCCGAATACTCCGTGGGTAGATATTTCTATGGATTTTGTTCTTGGTTTACCATGGACTAAGAGGGGGAGTGACTCGGTGTTTGTGGTAGTTGATCGTTTTAGTAAAATGGCACATTTTATCCCATGTCATAAGAGCGATGATACTTCACACATTGCTGATCCGTTTTTCAAGGAAGTTGTGCGGCTACAGGGAGTAGCACGCACGATTGTGTCAGACCGTGACACCAAATTTCTGAGCTACTTTTGGAAGACCTTGTGGGGAAAACTTGGCACCAAGCTCCTATTTTCCACGACATGCCACCCACAAACTGATGGACAGACTGAAGTTGTCAACCGGACATTGTCCATGATGCTGCGAGCAGTCCTCAAGAAGAATTTGAAGATGTGGGAAGAGTGCCTATCTCATGTGGAGTTCGTGTATAACAGGGCGGTACATTCGACCACTAATTTTTTCCATTTTAACTTGTTTATGGCTTCAAACCTATTGCTCCCATCGATCTTTTGCCTTTGCCACTGCAGGAACGAACTAGCCTTGATGCAAGTAAGCATGCTGATTTCATCAAGAAACTTCATTCCCAGGCAAAGGAGAACATTGAGAAAATGACTGAACAATATGCGAAGCGGGTAAACAAGACCAGGAAGAAGCTGGTGTTCGAGCAAGGCGATTTGATATGGGTACACCTTCGGAAGGACCGTTTTCCTGAGCAAATCATGTGCAAGTTGCAGCCATGCGGCGATGGACCATTTGTGGTGCTCGAGAGAATCAATGACAATGCTTACAAGATCGATCTTCCAGAAGAATATGGTGTTAGCCCAACCTTCAATGTCTCCGATCTTTCCCCATATTTTGGGCCTTTAGAGTCGAGGACGACTCCTTCTTAAGAGGTTGAGGATGATGAGGACATCCCAACCATGGGCACCACACACCACCAACCATCAACGGTCCAATCACAAGAAGCCACGCAATGCAAATACATGATTAGGTGAACGCTAACTTAAGTCTATCATTTGACCTTGAAAACATGGTTGTGCCTTCACCTCCTTTGTTGTTGGTTGAACTCAGGTGCAATATCAAAGAAGGCCAAACACATTTCAGTCCGTGCAAAACAATGTTTTATGGCAAGGAAACAAAGTTAGGAATTCATGAAGAACGAGTTGTCTGCTGAAGAAACATTGTTCCGCTTCTGACGAAACAATGTTTTGCACGAGTTTGGATATCCCAACTTGCGAAAGATTTCCAGAACTCAAGTTTTCCGCTGAAGGAAACATTGTTCGACCCCAATGAACAATGTTTGGTCGGGAACTGCCAACCACCTCCAACGAGAGTTTTCCACAAGCTACCTCATTAAGTCTTGAAGCCATTTAGTCAAACAAAGCTGGTTCACTTTCACACCTAAGCTGGTTCCAGAAGCTAGTTCTCTTTCACACCTATCTAGGGGGGTTGTCCCGATTATAAATAGGCTAGCTCTTCCCTTCATTGGGGATTTTTGCCATTTCTATCAAAGACCAAAGACATAGACTCCTCCTGAGATAGGAGAGCTCTTGTTACCCTTATTCTCGTGATTCCTTGAGAAATTGCTCCTAATTCGTGCTCCATGACTAGATCGTGTTGTGTGGGTTAGAGTTAGTGGTTTCCCTTATGGATTGCACCTATCCCGTGCTCCACGACTTGAGCGTGGTTGTGTGGGGCAGTATCGCAGGTTGTGGATCGACGAATGTTCGGATTGCAAGCTTCAGTGAGCATCCTCCTCGTCGGGTCATAATATCTTATTTTCCATTTTTCGACTGCTTGCAGCTAGTTATCCCCATCCATTAATCGATCCTACGCCGTGAAGATTGGACCTCCCCTTGAACACCCTCTTCTCCGAAGACGGTGTCGCATCACGCCTCATCTGTTTTACAAGTGTCGCTTCATCCTATGTGTTTGGTGTTTGGTCAAGGAATGACTTGGCTTAGGGACTCTAAAGTTGGATCGATGGGTGGCCGAGCGCAATATTAAGGGATGGTGGAACAATATGTGGTGACCCACCACTACAAACTGTTGGAAATATGCCCTAGAGGCAATAATAAAAGCATTATTATTATATTTCCTTGTTCCTGATAATTTTCTTTATTCATGCTATAATTGTGTTATCCGGAAATCGTAATACATGTGTGAATAAAAGACACCAACATGTCCCTAGTAAGCCTCTAGTTGACTAGCTCGTTGATCAACAGATAGTCATGGTTTCCTGACTATGGACATTGGATGTCATTGATAACGAGATCACATCATTAGGAGAATGATGTGATGGACAAGACCCAATCCTAAACATAGCATAAGATCGTATAGTTCGTTTGCTAGAGTTTTCTAATGTCAAGTATCTTTTCCTTAGACCATGAGATCGTGTAACTCCCGGATACCGTAGGAGTGCTTTGGGTGTACCAAACGTCACAACATAAGTGGGTGACTATAAAGGTATACTACGGGTATCTCCGAAAGTGTCTGTTGGGTTGACATGGATCAAGACTGGGATTTGTCACTCCGTATGACGGAGAGGTATCACTGGGCCCACTCGGTAATGCATCATCATAATGAGCTCAAAGTGACCAAGTGTCTGGTCAGGGGATCATGCATTACGGTACGAGTAAAGTGACTTGCCGGTAACGAGATTGAACGAGGTATTGGGATACCGACGATCGAATCTCGGGCAAGTAACATACCGATTGACGAAGGGAATTGTATACGGGATTGATTGAATCCTCGACATCATGGTTCATCCGATGAGATCATCGAGGAGCATGTGGGAGCCAACATGGGTATCCAGATCCCGCTGTTGGTTATTGGCCGGAGAGTCGTCTCGGTCATGTCTACGTGTCTCCCGAACCCGTAGGGTCTACACACTTAAGGTTCGGTGACGCTAGGGTTGTAGGGATATGTATATGCAGTAACCCGAATGTTGTTCGGAGTCCCGGATGAGATCCCGGACATCACGAGGAGTTCCGGAATGGTTCGGAGGTAAAGAATTATATATAGGAAGTGCTATTTCGGCCATCGGGACAAGTTTCGGGGTCACCGGTATTGTACCGGGACCACCGGAAGGGTCCCGGGGGTCCACCGGGTGGGGCCACCTGCCCCGGGGGCCACATGGGCTGTAGGGGGTGCGCCTTGGCCTACATGGGCCAAGGGCACCAGCCCCAAGAGGCCCATGCGCCAAGAGATAAAAAAAGAGGAAGAGTCCTCAAAGGGGAAGGCACCCCCTAGGTGCCTTGGGGAGGAGGGATTCCTCCCTTGGCCGCCGCCCCCCTAGGAGATTGCATCTCCTAGGGCCGGCGCCCCCCCTAGGCTCCCTATATATAGTGGGGGAAGGAGGGCCTCTCACCCCACGCCTTTGGTGCCTCCCTCTCCCTCTCCAACACATCTTCCTCCTCCATAGTGCTTGGCGAAGCCCTGCCAGAGTACTGCAGCTCCACCACCACCACGCTGTCGTGCTGCTGCTGGAGCCATCTTCCTCAACCTCTCCTTCCCCCTTGCTGGATCAAGAAGAAGGAGACGTTACGCTGACCGTACGTGTGTTGAACGCGGAGGTGCCGTCCGTTCGGCGCTAGGATCTCCGGTGATTTGGATCACGTCGAGTACACCTTCCTCATCCCCGTTCTTTGAACGCTTCCACGCGTGATCTACAAAGGTATGTAGATGCAATCCAATCACTCGTTGCTAGATGAACTCCTAGATGGATCTTGGTGAAACCGTAGGAAAATTTTTGTTTTCTGCAACGTTCCCCAACACTAACAGGAAGGCTATGGCTTTTCTTACTATGTTTGTCAGTTGGGTCATTTGAAATGAGAGGATCGCTCGGGTCTTCAAGAAAAAATCGACACCACCTTTCTATATCCTCAAGCGTATTTAGGGTTTGGAATGAGAACAACCCATCCATTGGATGAAGGACCGGTGGGCTAAACCCTCCACATGCTTCCCGTCGCCCCGTCATCTCGCCAAGACAACCTACCCCCGAGAAAAAGTGTCATTCCCACACCCGCTGGCACGGAGTTGCATTCTAGCGCATCTCCAAAGGCTATGAGAGTCTTTGGATGCTAGGTATACAAGCAAGCACGCCTAGGGCCCGGGGCATAACCAAATCACTAAAGACCCCCTGAGTCTAGGGTTTATTGAGAGATGTGGTTGGGAAAGACCAGGTGATTTGATTGGCACCAAATCGACCCGTCTTTTGGTAAGATCGTCTTCTTTGCTTGTAGTGTGACCGTGAGAAGGAACTCGAGATTTTGTTGAAGCACTGTCTCAAATCACTCATGCATTTCTGTGTTGGCAAGGCTGGCCTTGGGCCTTGGAAAATTTGGGCTCATGGCCTCATGCCCATGTTCCTGTAACTAAGGGTGGAAAGTGGCATTGGATAATTCAAAATATTATGTATTTGTATTTCGTAATATGTCTATATAGCAAGTCCACGTCCACATCCGAATTGATATGGAAATGGATATGAGAAATATTTGCATTTGTTTTACAAATACAGAAACATGTGCGGGACTTCTTCTCTACTTTACTTGAGGCGAAACCTCCTTCGGGCCTCTCGATCTCCCCTTCTCTCTGGAACATGGGTTTAAAAGTTTCGGCCGAGGACAACGCCGCATTGATGATCCCCTTTTCTGATCAGGAAATCTGGGACATAGTTAACTCCGCTAACCCGAATGCGGCCTCTGGGCCTGACGGCTCTTCTATTCCTTTTTTTCGAAAATTTTGGCCTCAGTTAAAGCAGCTGGTTTGCAGGGTCATACAGGGCTTTTGCCTTGGCTATATCGATATTTCCCGCTTGAACTATGCCGTCATTTCTCTGATTCCCAAAGTCAAGGGGGCTGAACTAATCTCTCAATTTCGTCCTATTGCGCTGATTAACAATTTTGCCAAATTCCCGGGTAAGGGATTCGCTAACCGCCTCTCTCCGGTTGCTCATATAGTTATTAGTCCCTTCCAATCTGCTTTCATTAAGGGTCGTTTTATTTTAGATGGTATCCTCTCTTTGCACGAAATTGTGCATGACCTGCACTCTCGGGGCTCTAAAGCGGTTATTCTTAAGTTAGACTTTGAGAAAGCATACGACTCGGTCAGCTGGTCTTTTCTTAAGCAGGTCTTGCTCGCGAAAGGTTTTGATGGAGCTTATGTGCATCGTATCATGCAGTTGGTTACTGGGGGCCACACTGCCATTTCGGTGAATGGGCATATTAGTAATTTTTTTGCCAATGGCAGGGGTCTTCGTCAAGGGGATCCTGCCTCCCCTGTCCTTTTCAATTTTGTAGCCGATGCCTTTTCTTGTATGCTCACGAGGGCGACTCAATGTGGTCACATTAGCCCGGTGGTCTCTCATCTCCTCCCGAAAGGGGTTTCGCACCTTCAGTATGCCGATGATACGATCATTATGGTTGAGTTGGATGATGCGTGTATTGCTAATTTAAAATCATCCTTCTTTGCTTTGAAGCGGTCTCTAGCTTGAAGATTAACTTTTCCAAGAGTGAGGTTCTAGTTACTGGTGTGAATGATGCGGAAGCCCTACGTGTGGCCAGGCTTCTTAACTGTTCTTTAGGTTCCTTTCCTTTCAAATATCTGGGCCTCCCAATTTCTCCTTTTAAACTTCTTGCTAAGGACTTTGCCCCGGCTGTTGCTAAAGTGGGGAACAGGGTCCTTCCTTGGCGAGGGAGATACAATACTAACGCTGGCAAGGTGGCCTTAATCAACTCCTGTCTTTCTTCCCTTCCTATGTTCCTCATGGGTTTCTATCTCCTTTCGGCGGGTATTCACGCTGGCTTTGACAAACACAGGGGTGCCTTTTATTGGAATGCGGCTGATAATAAGTGGAAATATAGACTAGTCAAGTGGCAGCTTATGTGTCGGCCTAAGAACCTTGGGGGGTTAGGCATTATTAATACCTTGGTGATGAACAAATGCTTATTAATTAAATGGTGGTGGAAAATTATAACTACTGGGGCCGACTCACTTTGGTATTCTATCCTCAAGGCTAAGTATTTCCCTCAATCTAGCCCCCTGTTTGCTTCTGCTGGGCGAGGGTCTCAATTCTGGAAGAACCTTGTCAAAGTCAGACCGATCTTTTTGGAGCATGTTAAGTTTATCGTGGGCACTGGTAGTTCTGTTCGTTTTTGGCGGGATTGGTGGTGTGGAGATGCTCCTCTGGCTACTCAATTCCCGGTTTTGTTTTCTTACTGTCCTAAGCCGGATATCTCCATCGCGGAGGTGGCGGATAATAATTGGGACCTGGCTTTTCGCCGCTCCCTGTCTCCTGAAGAGTTGGAGGATTGGCAAAGTCTTTCTGCCCTCTTCCCTGTGCTCTCAGAGGCTCCGGATTCTGTAGTTTGGCCTCATTCGTCTTCTGGTAGGTTTTCGGTCAAGTCTCTTTATTCTAGGCTTATCGGAGGTACCCCCTCGAACAGATTCTCTAACATCTGGAAGTCCAAAGTGCCTCCTAAGATTAAGATATTTCTTTGGCAAGCCTTCAGAGGCCGCCTCCCTGCGGCTGATCAGATTCGCAAGCGCAATGGTCCGGGTTCAGAATTTTGTCACCTTTGTGGTGCCTTGGAAAATACGGACCACATCTTTTTTCATTGTGTCTTGGCTAAGTTCGTTTGGAGTTGCGTCAGATCTTGGCTTCAAGTCTCTTGGAATCCCTCGTCCTTCTCTGAGCTTAGAACCCTAGCCAAGGTTCTGGTTGGGGTTACTAAGAGGGTGTTCTGGGTTGGCTTGGGTGCCTTATGTTGGTCTCTTTGGACTACTAGGAACAAATTTACTATCGAGCATATCTTTCCATCTAAACCTGCTGACGTTCTTTTCAAATCTTGTATCATCTTGCAGCAGTGGAGACTATTGACTAAAGAAGACGATCGGGATGCCCTGGACGCGCTCATCGCCAAAATTCGGGCTTCGGCGTCCTTCTTCTCCGGGCTGGGTCCTAACGTCTGATCTCTGTTGCGGTGTTTTTATCGGTTGGTCTTAGTCGTCTCTCCCCTCCGGCCTGCGCGCTGTGTATGGCAGGGTGCCATGTATCGCTCTGAACTTCTTTCGCCTGTTCTAGGCTTTTGGTCGCTGGATTCGCGGTTCTTGTTATCTGTTTGGGTGTTCGGGTCTGTGACGCTGCCGTGTGGCTTTATTTATAAAGTCGGGCCAAGGCCTCTTATCTAAAAAAAATATTGATGTTAGCATATTTAAGAAAGTCTAGCTATATGTGTCATTTATCTAACATCAAACTCTAAAAAGTAGTGAAATTTTACATTTGTTGTGATTAAACTCATAAACTGTTATGCATTATAGTAGTGTTTATGTGTCTACCACTCTGTCACTGACTTACTAGATATCGCGAGTCAGATTATTTTGTGTCACATAGTTGCCACCTTCAACAGGAAGGTGGTTCCACTGAAAATTCCTATTACCTGTTATAAGTTGAAATCCCCTTCAACAACGACTGGAGATTGCCCATGAACAAGAAGTCCGTGCGGCTCATATATAAAGTCTTGCTTGCCCTTCTCATAGGGTAAACCATAAACGACTAGTATAATTCTAGACACCAAATATGTTGGTTTGTTCTTGATCACTAAACTAACAGAAAATAAATCACATTTGACTCCCGCCGGAATGCCACCTCCAAGAGGAAGCTGATTCCACTGAAAATTCCTATATTACCTATAACAGTTTTCAGAAAAGATTCAGAGAAATCCTCTTTTGGTTTCCTATACATGGCTCGATTGATCTTGCTGATATATATGAGACGGTCCATTAAAACTTTACAAATTCTCGTGTGATTTGCATTAGCAATTCTGAAAATTCCAAGGCCGAGGAAGAGCTTGGTTCATACGCGTGTCTGCCAGGTGGCACCGGCCGGATAGCCGCCGTGGGGCTGGGGCTGCGCCTGGAAGTAGGGCGGCGGCTGCCCCAGGGCGATCTCCGGCTGCTGCTCCCGTGGCGGCGCCGACGCTCCGAGCAGGAAGTAGGAGCCGATGCCGAAGCCGACGACGATGAGGGACAGCGCGGACGCGGTGGCGAACACCCCAGTTTGCAGCACGTAGCAGTCCTCGCCGGCGCTGGTCCCTTCCGCCGGCTTCCGCTTCCCGGCCGTGTTCCACATCGCGCCGATGTAAAACAGCACCGCCGCGATGAACATCAGGATCCTTCGTTCGCACAGCACATGCGTGCACACTACACGTTAGACACGAGAGAGAAA
>NC_053027.1:73403816-73454310 GCF_003073215.2 Triticum urartu | reverse complement strand
TTTATGTATGTTGGTTATCTTTGCGAGTCTCTTCAAATTATCAGTTTGGTTTGGCCTACTAGATTGATCTTTCTTGCAATGGGAGAAGTGCTTAGCTTTGGGTTCAATCTTGCGGTGTCCTTTCCCAGTGACAGCAGGGGCAGCAAGGCAGGTATCGTATTGTTGCCATCAGGGATAAAAATATGGGGTTTATATCATATTGCTTGAGTTTATCCCTCTACATCATGTCATCTTGCCTAATGCATTACTCTGTTCGTATGAACTTAGTACTCTAGATGCATGTTGGATAGCGGTCGATGTGTGGAGTAATAGTAGTAGATGCAGAATCGTTTCGGTCTACTTGTCGCGGACATGATGCCTATATACATGATCATGCCTAGATATTCTCATAATTATTCACTTTTCTATCAATTTCTCGGCAGTAATTTGTTCACCCACCGTAATACTTATGCTATCTTGAGAGAAGCCACTAGTGAAACCTATGGCCCCTGGGTCTATCGTTTATCATATAAGTTTCCAATCTATTTTACTTTGAAATCTTTACTTTCAATCTATATCATAAAAATACCAAAAATATTTATCTGACTATTATTATCTCTATCAGATCTCACTCTCGTAAGTGACCGTGAAGGGATTGACAGCCCCTTTATCGCGTTGGTTGCGAGGTTCTTATTTGTTTGTGTAGGTACGAGGGACTTGCGCGTAGTCTCCTACTGGATTGATACCTTGGTTCTCAAAAACTGAGGGAAATACTTACGCTACTTTGCTGCATCACCCTTTCCTCTTCAAGGGAAAACCAACGCAGTGCTCAAGAGGTAGCACATGCCTATGTTTATCCTTTTTATCAGGTTTGGCAATTCTAGCAGCTTCTTCACAGAAGTAAATAACATGCCCATCTACATCTTCTCCCAAGAGATCCTTAACCATAGCAATACTAGGTTCTACTTTTATTTGTTCAACAGGTTTAGGTGTTCTAATATAGCTTTTGTTGACCACGGTTGAAACTTTAGCATGTTCCTTTATCCTAACAGGGAAAGGTGGTTTCTCAATATAAGCAGAAGGAACAACTGGATCAACATTGTAAAGTATAGTTTCTTCTTTAATTGGTACTGGTTATTTGATTTCTTCTTTAATAGGTGGGTGATATTTAAACCACTTCTCTTTAGGGAGATCAACATGAGTAGCAAATGATTCACAAAAGGAGGCTACTATCTCAGAGTCAAGTCCATATTTAGTGCTAAACTTTCGGAAACCATCGGTATCCATAAAAGATTTACACAATCATACTTAAGTTTAATACCTAACTCTTTACCTTCATCAAGTTCCCAATCTTCAGAGGTGTGTTTAATTTTTTCCAAAAGATCCCACCAAAATTCAATAGTCTTCTTCATAAAATAACCAGCACAAGAAGTATTGAGCATGGTTTGATCATTATGAGAAAGCCGGGCATAAAATTTTTGGATATAATTCTCTTGAGAGCTCATGATTGGGGCATGAATGTAACATTGACTTAAGCCTCCCCCAAGCTTGAGCGATACTTCCTCCTTCACGAGGCCAAAAATTATATATATAATTCCGATCACGATGAACTAGATGCATAGGATAAATTTTTTGATGGAACTCCAATTTCAAACGATTCCAATTCCAAGATCCAATATCATCGCATAGCCTATACCATGCCAATGTTTTTCCCTTCAAAGATAAAGGGAAAACCTTTTTCATAACTTCATCTCCGGGTAAACCTGCAAGCTTGAACAATCCACATATTTGTTCTACATATATCAAGTGCATATCAGGATGTTCGATTCCATCTCCTGCATACGGATTAGCTAGCAGTTGTACTATCATATCCGAAGGAATTTCATATTCAATATTTTCAGTAGGTGCAGTAGGTTGAGGGGTAGATAATTGTGGTTCCGGTCGAGGTGAATATACCCCGAACAAACCCCTCAAAGGATTGTTTTCCATAGTAACAAGTGACAATGAATTTCAGCACACTATATAAATGTTTCCTTACCAAAGGCGCTTCACTCCCCGGCAATGGCGCCAGAAAACAGCCTTGATGACCCACAAGTATAGGGGATCAGTTGTATCTCTTTTCGATAAGTAAGAGTGTCGAACCCAACGAGGAGCAGAAGGAAATAACAAGTGGTTTTCAGCAAGGTAATGTCTGCAAGTGCTGAAATTGTAAGTAGCAGAGTAGTTTGATAGCAAGATAATTTGTAATGAGCAATTAACGATAGTAGTAACAAAAGTGCAGCAAGGTAGCCCAATCCTTTTGAGGCAAAGGACAGGCCAAAATAGTCTCTTATGATAAGCAAAGCGTTCCTGAGGGTACACGGGATTTCCATCTAGTCACTTTCATCATGTTGGTTTAATTCGTGTTCGGTATTTTGATAATTTGATATGTGGGTGGACCGGTGCTTAGGTGTTGTTCTTACTTGAACAAACCTCCTACTTATGATTAACCCTCCCACAAGCATCTGCAACTACGAGAAAAGTATTAAGAATAAATTCTAACCATAGCATTAAACTTTTGGATCCAATCGGTCCCCTACGGAATAGCGCATAAACTAGGGCTTAAGCTTCTGTCACTCTCACAACCCATCATCTCATTGCTACTCCACAATGCATTCCCTTAGGCCCAAATATGGTGAAGTGTCATGTAGTCGACGTTCACATGACACCACTAAGGGAATCACAACATACATACTTATCAAAATATCAAACACATATCAGGTTCACATGATTACTTGCAACATGATTTCTCCCGTGACCTCAAGAAAAAAATTAACTACTCACAAATGATAATCATGCTCAAGATCAGAGGGGTATTAAATAGCATATTGGATCTGAACATATAATCTTCCACCAAATAAACCATATAGTAATCAACTACAAGATGTAATCAACACTACTAGTCACCCACAAGCACAAATCTATAGTTTCGGTAACAAGATTGAACACAAGAGATGAACTAGGGTTTGAGATGAGATGGTGATGTTGAAGATGTTGATGGAGATTGCCCTCCCAAGATGGAAGGGTTGTTGGTGATGATGATGACGATGATTTCCCCCTCCGGGAGGGAAGTTCCGACAGAGAGAAAAAGTGCTCCTGCCCAAGTTCCGCATCGAGACGGCGGTGCTCCGTCCTGAAAGTCCTCTCCTTATTTTTTTATAGATCAAAATGACGTATGTACCAGATGATGTGCACCGGAGGTGGGTCTGGGTGAGCACAACCCACCAGGGCGCGCTGATACGTCGCCGTCGTATCTACTTTTCCAAACACTTTTGCCCTTGTTTTGGACTCTAACTTGCATGATTTGAATGGAACTAACCCGGACTGACGCTGTTTTCAGCAAAATTGCCATGGTGTTATTTTTGTGCAGAAATAAAAGTTCTTAGAATGACCTGAAAATCAATGGAGAATTATTTTGGAATATATAAAAAATACTGGAAGAAGAATCCACGTCAGGGGGGCCTCCACCTGTCCAGAAGGGTGGGGGCGCGCCCCTGACGCTCCATCGACCTCAACCTTGACTCCATATATTCACTTTCGGGGAGAAAAAATTAAAGAGAAGGATTCATCGCGTTTTACAATACAGAACCGTCACCAAGCCCTAAACTCTCTCGGGAGGGCTGATCTGGAGTCCGTTCGGGGGTCCGGAGAGGGGAATCTGTCGCCATCGTCATCATCAACCTTCCTCCATCACCAATTTCATGATGCTCACCACCGTGTGTGAGTAATTCCATAATAGGCTTGCTGGACGGTGATGGGTTGGATGAGATTTATCATGTAATTGAGTTAGTTTTGTTAGGGTTTGGTCCCTAGTATCCACTATGTTCTGAGATTGATGTTGCTATGACTTTGCTATGCTTAATGCTTGTCACTAGGGCCCGAGTGCCATGATTTCAGATCTGAACCTACTATGTTTTCATCAATATACGAGAGTTCTTGATCCTGTCTTGCAAGTCTATAGTCACCTACTATGTGTTATGATCCGGCAACCCCGAAGTGACAATAATCGGGACCACTCCCAGTGATGACCGTAGTTTGAGGAGTTCATGTATTCACTATGTGTTAATGCTTTGGTCCGGTACTCTATTAAAAGGAGGCCTTAATATCCCTTAGTTTCCAATAGGACCCCGCTGCCACGAGAGGCTAGGACAAAAGATGTCATGCAAGTTCTTTCCATAAGCACTTATGACTATATTCGGAATACATGCCTACATTACATTGATGAATTGGAGCTAGTTATGTGTCACCCTATGTTATGACTGTTACATGATCGATCGCATCCGACATAATTATCCATCACCGATCCAATGCCTACGAGCTTTTCCTATATTATTCTTCGCTTATTTACTTTTCCCGCTGCTACTGTTACAATCACTATAAAACCCAAAAATATTACTTTTGCTCCCGTTACCACTACTATCATATTACTTTTCTACTAAATACCTTGCTGCAGATATTAAGTTTCCAGGTGTGGTTGAATTGACAACTCAGCTACTAATACTTGAGAATGTTCTTTGGCTCCCCTTGTGTCGAATCAATAAATTTGGGTTGAATACTCTACCCTCGAAAACTGTTGCGATCCCCTATACTTGTGGGTTATCAAGACTATTTTCTGGCGCCGTTGCCGGGGAGCATAGCTCTATTCTTTGAGTCACTTGGGATTTATATCTTCTTATCATTATGAAGAACTTGAAAGATCAAAGAACCAAGATTTTTCCCTCAACTACGAGGGGAGGTAAGGAACTGCCATCTAGCTCTGCACTTGATTCACCTTCTGTTTTGAGTAAGCTTGCGACACCTAAACCTGCTTCTGCTATTAATTCTGATATGTCGCATGTTATTGATGATGCCACTTCTGCTATGCATGATACTTATGATGAAACTACATCTATGCTTGATACTACTGTGCCACTTGGTGAATTTCTTGATGAACAACTTGCTAGGGCTAGAGAGAATGAAATTATTGAAACTAATAATATTGATGAAAGTGATGATGAGGATTCTCCCCTAGATATGAATTACCTGTTGTTCCTGAGGGTTATTGTCGGTGTCAAAACCAGTGGATCTCGGGTAGGGGGTCCCGAACTGTGCGTCTAAGGCGGATGGTAATAGGAGGCGGGGGACACGATGTTTACCCAGGTTCAGGCCCTCTTGATGGAGGTAATACCCTACGTCCTGCTTGATTGTTCTTGATGATATGAGTATTACAAGAGTTGATCTACCATGAGATCGTAGAGGCTAAACCCTAGAAGATAGCCTATGGTATGATTGTCTGTCATCCTACGGACTAAACCCTACGGTTTATATAGACACCGTAGGGGGCTAGGGTTACACAGAGTTGGTTACAAGGGAGGAGATCTACATATCCGTATTGCCTAGCTTGCCTTCCATGCCAAGGAGTGTCCCATCCGGACATGGGACGAAGTCTTCAATCTTGTATCTTCATAGTCCAACAGTCCGACCAAAGGATATAGTCCGGCTGTCTGGAGACCCCCTGATTCAGGACTCCCTCAGTAGCCCCTGAACCAGGCTTTAATGACGATGATTCCGGCGCGCGGTATTGTCCTCGGCATTGCAAGGCGGCTTCCTCCTCCGAATACTCCACAGAAGATTTTGAACACAAGGATAGTGTCTGGCTCTGCAAAACAAGTTCCACATACTACCGTAGAGAGAATAATATTTCCACAAATCCAATCTGCTGACACGTTTGACAACATGACATCACGTCATGCTCAGTCATTATTCGAACCGTTTTTCTCAACCAGCACCGCACATATCGCGAGGCGGTTTTCTTGACATGTCTTGTCAAAGAAGAGATTGTGTCCCCCTTATTACGGGATTCTCATCAATATGGATGTGGGTAACCCAACCGTGCCATCAATTACGGCGTTTGGGGAATAAGCGATTTTACCAGGCAAGTGGGGAGGCGCATCGCCTCTTCCGCCCCTATAAAGGGACAAGGATTCACCCTTTTTTACCCGCGCCTTCTTCCTCCTTGCTTACCCATTCTCGCGCACTCGAGCTCCAGCGCCCAAGTTCGCGTCTTTCTTCTCAAACCACTCCAAGCATGTCCGGAGCAGGAGAACATCACAAAGTTACGGGAAGCCGGATATCTGGCCGCGGATATCGTGCACCGGCTTGCCAGATGCAGGGCAGCTCATCCCTACGCCCGAACCCCATGCGAGGGTAGTTTTTCTTACCCACTTCGTCCGTGGACTGGGATTTCCCCTTCACCCGTTTGTCCGCGGGCTCATGTTCTACTACGGGCTGGATTTTCATGATCTGGCCCCCAATTTCATCCTCAACATCTCGGCGTTTATCGTCGTGTGCGAGGCCTTCCTCCGCATCAGGCCCCACTTCGGCCTGTGGCTGAAGACCTTCAATGTTAAACCGAAGGTGGTGGTCGGCCAGCAAGCAGAGTGCGGAGGCGCCATGGTGGGCAAAATGCCTAACGTCACCTGGCTCGAAGGCTCCTATGTGGAGACCATAAAGGGGTGGCAATCGGGGTGGTTCTACATCACCGAGCCGCGCGACACCAACTGGGTGGCGGCCCCCAATTTCGATCCGGAATCCCCACGCGGCTCACTTCCTGGAAAGAGAAGGGCCTGTCCTGGGGTTCTCGGTAGAGCTGACCGGACTCCAGACCTGCATCAGGAACATGATGAGCAAGAAAATCAAGCTCGTCAACGTGGTCCAGGTCATGCTCTTCCGCCGGATTCTCCCGTGTCAACGACGGGCATTCAATTTGTGGGAGTTCGACCCGGCCAAGCACCAGACGCTGCGAGAGCTCTACGACACGACGCACAAGGACGTCTGGAGGTGCTGTTCAAGGGCGCCGAGGTACCTCCTTCCCTCACCGAGGACCGCGGACTCAGCGCAAAGTGCCATGCCAATCCGGTAAGTTTTTGTATCTCATAGGGTATTTATTTGCCCCAGTTAAATGATGTGCGGGATCTAAGCTCCCATGCCTTTAACAGGACTAGATAAAGACAGCGGAGCAGCTCGATTACCCAGCCCCCCTGCCTGAAGATCCCGCAGATGCTCTCCTAACGGAGATGCTGGCTCCGGCACCTTATGAGGTGCCGGCGAAGAAGACCACAAGGACCCGAAAGGGTCTCCGGCGCAAGGTTGTATCGAACTCATCGTTCGATGACTCTGACGCGCACTCCTCCCACGAAAACAAGGAGGAGGAGGAGGAAAGTTCTCTCCCCCAACCGGGGGAGACAAGAAAAGGAAGGCCGACCCAACCGGGGAGGCCGAAGGGTCCAAGAAGGGAAGGACCCTCCCTCCGGACTGCTCCATGACGGCCGCCTACAGTGGCGACGAATGGCTACCCAGGGTCAATCCCCTGGCGAAGTCGTAAGTATCCGGACACCATAGTAATTCATGGTATGTTTTATTGCACTGCTTCTCCTCAAGCCGAACATGATTATGCAGTCCGTCCCGGGCTCATCTCGACGTATCCTCGTCGAGCGGTTCTGAAATGCGTTATATCGACTAGAGGGGGTGAATAGGCGATTTTTATGAAAGTCTTCAAAACGTGGAAGTTTCGAAGACAAACGATAGAAATAAACCTATTACCATGCAGCGGAAGGTAGACTACACTAGGCAAACCATAGTCAAGTATTCAATGAAGTGAAAGCACATGACTAATAGCAGCTAGGTAGTAAGGATCAGGTAGGAAGATATTAGAAGCCAAACAGAACACGCAGTCACTCAGTGAAGACAAAAGATAGTGCAATCATACAATGACTTCACAAGGACCAACAGTAAGTAAAGGGAAGGGAAGGATGAAACCAGTGACTCGTTGAAGACAATGATTTGTTGGACCAGTTCCAGTTGCTGTGACAACTGTACGTCTGGTTAGGGCGGCTAGGTATTTAAACCTGAGGACACACAGTCCCGGACACCCAGTCCTGAACACGCAGCTCAGGACACCCAGTCCTCACCGTATTCCCCTTGAGCTAAGGTCACACAGACCTCGCCCAATCACTCTGGTAAGTCTTCAAGGTAGACTCCCAAACCTTCACAGACTTCGTTCACCGGCAATCCACAATGTCTCTTGGATGCTCAGAACGCGACGCCTAACCGGCTGGAGGATTCACAGTCCTCAAGTGTAATAAGTCTTCAGATCACACAGACAAGAAGACTTAAGTGATGCCTAACACTCTTTGGCTCTGGGTGGTTAGGGCTTTATCCTCGCAAGGAATTCTCTCTCAAAGGCTTCGAGGTGGGTTGCTCTCAAACGACAAAAGCCGTACTCTAACTCTGAGCAGCCAACCATTTATGGTTGTAGGGGGTGGGCTATTTATAGCCACTAGGCAACCCGACCTGATTTGTCCGAAATGACCCTGGGTCACTAAGGAACTGACACGTGTTCCAACGGTCAGATTTCAAACTCACGCGGCAGCTTTACTTGGGCTACAAGCAAAGCTGACTTGTCCGACTCTGGACAAGTTTCGCTCTCATAGTCTTCACTCGAAGACATAGGTTTTGGTTAAGCATCACTTCAGTCATTCTGACTGGTTCTCTTGGACCCCACTTAACAGTACGGTGGTTCCTATGACTCAACAAAGAAGAAAAAGAACTACGAAAGATCTAAGTCTTCGAGCTCCATAGGCTTCATGCGATGTCTTCTCTTGTCATAGTCTTCAATGTGAATATCTTCATATACCACCTTTGACATCAATGTCTTCATACATTTTTAGGGGTCATCTCTGGTAGGAAAACCGAATCAATGAGGGACTTCTACCTGTGTTATCCTGCAATTCTCACAAACACATCAGTCCCTCAACTAGGTTTGTCGTCAATACTCCAAAACCAACTAGGGGTGGCACTAGATGCACTTACAATCTCCCCCTTTTTGGTGATTGATGACAAACTAGTTGAAGTTTTCAACGGGGAATATAATATGTGAAATTGTAAAGGATAAGGAATTGTCTTCATAAGTTGCAAGGGCTCCCCCTGAAGATGTGCATATAAGTAATTTGCTTTTGGAATGCAAATGCACATGGCAGGTTGTGCTTGTGGAGATCCTCTTCAACTTATGATGACAATCCACTATGCAATGTGAAGGTATGTGAAGATAATGACATGCATAATGGAAAATGGACGTCTGCAAAATGATCTAAGTGCGGAATTTATCGTCGCACATGCGGAATTTATCATCGCATCACAAAGTGGCAAATAAGTAGCAGACGACCATCGAGTTTAAGTGTTACAACTCAAAGAACCAAATGTATCAAAACGAGAGTTGTAAACACGAAGCAAAATATAAAGCACCCGCCCATATGGACCCGCTTGAAGACTATCAAACTCATATGCTTCTCCCCCTTTTGTCAGTAAGGACCAAAAAGGTTTGAAGACATAGAGCATCTACTCGTTCCCATGAAGAGTAGGTGAAGCAGCAGGGTCGTCGGTGGTGTTCGGCGGTGCAGAAGAACTTGGAGCAGTGTCGAAGCGTGCTGAAGGAGGTGGCGGTGAAGTAGCATCGTCTTCATCCTCGATCACTCTGGCATTCACAGTTGCAGCAGAGGAAGAGAACTCAGAGTCTTCAAGAGATGGAGTTCGTCGCAGCACTGCCCTTCGAGGAGGTGTGGAGTCAAACTTGAAGCGTTCAGAGAAGCCATCCTCTTGAAGATCATCTTCAGAGCACATCAGCGTCAGCCCTTTCCATGTGCGTCGAGAGGTTTCATGGGCAACAAAAGCATTCTTGGTGGCAAGATTGCGAATGCGGTTGACATCCACCAAGAGGCTTTGCATTTGGCGCTTCAGCCAGTCATGATGCCTATCCTGTTTCTGATGAAGAGCCACCAGAAGCTCTCGGTCATTAAGAACACGAGTGCGCTTCTTGGGTCGTTGGGCAGTTGTGCTGTCGGTGGCTTCAGTAAGGGCAGGATGTGGTGCACGTGTAGTCCAGCCAAAGGATACACACGAGTGACTGCTTCAACTCCTTCAATGTTCTGAGAAAAACTTTGATGCTCTGCATTCTGAAGACTTAGAGGTTCCTTGGCAGGCTCAGGATAGATGGCTTCAATAGACATATCCACATCAGGCAGAAAAATCCGATGATTGCGAGCAGATGGCTGATATGAGATAGCGGAGTGAAGTTTGATCAGCCGCATTACCCATGGGGCGTAGAACTTCAAGCCAAACAGATCAGAGCCTGATGCAGCAAGTTGGCGAATGAAGAAGTCCTGTGCATTGAAGCATTTGCCATGAAGAATATAGAAGACCAAAGTCTTCATTGCACCTTCCAGCTTGGCATGTGGAGAGTGTCCTTTGATGGGCCAGAGAGTTCGCCTTATGATGTGATAAATAGTCCTTGGCAGATACTCTAGGTCTTCAACAAAGAACTCTTTGGGATATGCAGCATCTTGGGGCAATGGCTTCATCATACTGAGCATCTGACTCATGTTAGGTTCAGGCTTCTGAAAGATGCTCTCCACAGCTTCACTGTGAAGTTGACAGCCAGATTCATAGAGATCGGGAGTGGGTAGACCAGTGAGCTCAATGATGTCAAAGGCTTTGGCTTCGTGATGAACGTTTCCTGTCATCCACTCCAGGACCCAAGTCTTCGGATCTCTGTTGTACCCGCGGATGTGAAGTGTGGCATAGAATTGGAGCAGCAACTCTTCATTCCAATGCTCTTGGTCGTGACGAACGGCAGCAATCCAACCTCTTTGAAGCAATCCAGAGCTTCTTCCAGACAGGGCAGACCAGCTATTGCTTCAATGTCAAGACGCTTGTGTGGGAAGATGCGACCTTGATTGTATAGAATGCAGGAGTAATAGCTTCGCTGCGGATAGCTCCAGAACCGATCAGATGATATTCTTTCCCTTGAGTAGGGGTTCCTGGAGCTATTGAAGAAGTGTTGTCTGCTCTGAAGCCATTGACATTGAAGGATCCAGGTGCTGATGCAGGACCTGGAAACCTGGGCAATCTTGGGATTGGCTTCTGTACCTGAGGCCTGTGCTCAACATGATAGTCAACTGAGGACCAGCAGCAGGCGCAGGAACAGAAGCAGTGAGGATCAGTGCTTCGCTGACTTCTGGTGGGTTGGTGAAGGCTCCACATTTGCTTCAGCCATGACAGTGTCAGTGGCTTCATTGGTGTTGGTGGTGGCAGCCTCAAGATTTTCAACCTCCACTTGATGAGCTGGAGGGTCGGTCACAGTCACGTTCTCCTCGAGAACCAGCTTCTTGGTGACAGGGGGAGTAGCAGCTTGTGGGGCTTCTTCTTCATCGGCTGATGCAGCCGGAATGTCTTCAGCAGCTTTAGCTTCAGACTCAGAGACTGGAGGCCTTGGTCCTTTGCGAAGCCTGCGCAACGCTGGCGACGCCTGTGGAGTTGGAGTTGGCTGGGCCTCAAAGTCTTCTTCCTCTTGTTGGGCGATCAGCCCATGATGCATCCTGAGCAATTGGCGTCAAAGGACGACCAATGCTGATGAGTCGCTGTGCGTTAGCACAGGCGATGATACCTGTTGGTGCTCGAGCTGAGGAAGGACTGCATCATCTTCAACATGGTCATGGTGACCAATGTCTTCAGCAGCGATGGGATCAGCTGCTGGAAAGTCTTCAGCTTCATGAGCCTCTGTGAAAGCAGGCTCATGGACAGTCAGTTGACGTTCTTGCGGTTCAGCGTCAGGGTGAACCATGGAGATGGGTTCAACAATCAAGGGCTCTGTGGGAGCAGCCCGTTCCTTCTTGGTCTTCCGCTTCTTCTTGGAGGGGGCAGTAGCAGAGGCTTCAGGATGTTTCCTCTTCCTGGCTTCAGCCTCAGCAGTCCTCGTCTTCTTCAGCTCTGAAGCGGTTGACCGGGCCTTTGGCTTCGAGCCAGTCATGCTAGTTGGGAAGACAATGGGATCTGCTTCCTGCCTTGGTGCGTTGGGTTCGGCCAATGGGCTTCTTCTTCTGCTTAGCAGCCATCCTGGGATCAATGCCCGGACGCCCAAGGGCCTTGCGCTTCTCAGCCTCGTTGTAGCCTTGCACACACTTGTCAGCCAGGCTCTTCATGCGCTCCCGAGAACCCTGAGCTTCTGCGCGTTTCTTGAGAAAGGCTTCTTTGAGCTCGTGCAGCATAATCTTGAAGTTTTTCACCTCTTGCACGCTGAGCTTGGCCATATGCTTCTTGAACTGAGCCTTTTCATAGTCAATCTTTTGCTTCAGTTCGACGATGCGCTGAGCGAGAGCTAGCTCTGAAGCAATGGCGCCATGGAAGGCGACACTGAGGCCAATGGGTAGTTGCAGATCTTCGAAGCTGATGTTGGGCGTGTCAAACCACTCATCAATGAAGTTGTGGATGATTGTCACGTCAAAGAGAGGCAGATCATTGAAGATTTCTGCTTCTTCTTTGCTCTTGATGAGTTGCTCAAGAGCGTCATCTGCAAGATCTTCATCACTGGACAGATCAATGGCATCGTTGCGCAGAATGGCAGCAGCTGTCAGCTCTTGGCCGGTGTGTGGCAGAGGCATCTTGACCTTCTGGGGCTTGGAGATGCGTGACAAATCTTCAGACTGCACACTGTCTTCAGGAGGTGCAGTTGCCAATGGCTCGCTCGTGAGATTTTTGGTGCAGAGGCAGGCTTTGAAGCTTTAGGCTGCTTCAACTTCTTTGGCTTCGGCGCTGCAGGCGCTTCATCTGATTCAGCGTCATCTGCAGGCTCATTCACGGCTGTCCCTTGAACCACGATGTGAGTGATGAGACCTTCCAAGTTGTAGAAGGGCCCAAGAAGATTGGGTTCAGCTTCACGAGTTCCATTGGCACGGGGAGCAGAGGGACCAGGGTTGAAGTCTAGTCCTAAAGACTTCTTGTTCTGCTTCACTAAGTTCTGGGCAAACTAGAAATTGCGCTTAAACAGATTGTTGTCACGACACCATAGCAGTGACGATGGGTCAGCATCCGTAGGCTGTGGTCCACGGGCCATGCAGGGATAGAAGACTTGTTCAATGGCTTCATCTCGAGTCCTGGGTTGAAGATTTTTGTAGAGGATGTCTCCCCATGGTCGCTTGATTGCATTCTTTTCAGCATATTCCTTTGTCACAAATCTGTACTTGAAGCACTGTTCTGCCCAATAGCGTCGAATCCATTGGATTCGTGTCTTGCGCTGATTGTAATCCTCTTCAGGATCTGTCTTGTACAGCTCTGAGAGGTCATCGGGCAGATCTCTTGATGTTTCTCCTCGACGCTTTCTGCCACCCTTCCTTGCTGATTTCTCTGAAGCCATGAACTTTAAACTGAAAGGCTTCAATACGTTCAAAGGCTTCAAAGGTTTTCGCTTGCTGGACAAACAGGAACTGGCTTCGGGAGAATTTATATGATGCTGTAAGAATTCTGCAAATGAATGCAGACTATGAGAACCAAGGGATTCTCCCACGGACATGTACCTGTGACAGCATTAAGGTGCGAGGGAAGGGGAAGAGGTCATATGCATTCTCAGAAGATTTTGAAGATAAATCAGTTTAGAAGACATTGACCTCATCGTGCGAAGACATTCACTCATAGATAAGGAGTTGGTTCCAGATTTGTACGAATCCATGATCAGTACAAGTGAGGAATCTAACTACTTTGTGAATACAAGTGAATATACTAGGCATATTATGAGATGCAGTATGTAAGAGATCCAACTTGTGTGAACAGAAACTGCTTGTGGTAGAAAGTGACGAAGCTATAGGATCAAGGGCTGTAAAAAGGAAGTTTTATTTACCACACGAAGAACTGCTAGACGGAGTGGAAGAGGAGGCCGAGCAGTTCGATCGTCCGTGCCCTAACTTGGCGACGGAGGACACCTACGGCGACGGCGGAAAGACGATGTCCGCGGTCAGCGCGAAGACGGCGTCGGAGAGGTTTGCGGCAGGCAAAGCGCTTCGTCGCCAGCGTCGTCGAGAGGCTAGCGGTGGCGCTAGGGTTCGTGCGAGTGGAGTGGAAGAAGATAATGACTGTTGTGAGGTGTGTATTATAGGTACAGGCGGGCCCTGCGTTATTACACAGGTGCCCCTGGCGATTCACAATCTGAGGAACACGTGGCCATCATGCAGCATATCAGGGGTTGTTCCACGTCCCAACGCGCCTGGATTGTGGGTGGTTCGTTCCCACTTTCTCCGGGTTCAGGTGAAGAATGAGCATTGAAAACTGACTTAATGTTTGTCTCTGTCTCTTCTGCACAAGGACGCAGAGAAGACATTCGAACAGTTCAATAGAATGCCATATGACTTGGAGAGATGGAGTTGAGATAGAGAGCCATAGAGAGGTTAGGGTCAATCACATTCACTTAGTTCAAAAAGACTCAACATGAAAGACATAGCTATAAGTGAAATGTTGAGGACAGAACACTAGTAATAATATTATTCAACATAGAGAAGATAATCATGAGACATGTTGATTTAAGCCAAACCAAATGTGAAGATAGCAATGTACTGCCATGAGTGAAACACTTCGAACAGAACTTTTGGTGGTGGCCGTTACACACCGTTATTAGGAAAGTAATTAAGACCCAGACACGGCGCACAATTATCGTTGGCGTCCGAAGTCAATTAACCATTATGTATTCACACTTAGGAATGTTATGTCTCCATTGATTGAAGATATACTTTACTTTCGTGTGTTGCACATCTAAGTCATCAATATGCATAAGTGTTAGGATGTGTGCCTGATCACAGGACATTTGAGCATTCCAAGATATTTAGCTCACACCGTAACTTGCAAAATCTCTTCTCATCCAAGGGCTTGGTGAAGATATCTGCCAATTGCTCTTCAGTGTTGACGTGTATGATATCAATATCTTCCTTCACAACATGATCTCTGAGGGAAAGTGATGATGAATTTCAATTTGCTTTGTCTTCGAGTCCTGAACTGGGTTGTTGGCAATCTTGATGGCGCTTTCGTTGTCGCAGTAGAGTGGCACTTGCTTCAGATGAATGCCATAGTCCTTGAGTGTTTGCTTCATCCACAGAAGCTGAGCGCAGCAAGATCCAGCAGCAATGTATTCAGATTCAGCAGTGGAGAGAGATACACAGTTCTGCTTCTTTGAAGACCAACATACAAGTGATCGTCCCAAAAGTGACATGTGCCTGATGTAGACTTGCGATCCACTTTGTCACCAGCATAATCAGCATCCGAGAATCCAACCAGATCAAACTCTGAGCCCTTTGGATACCATAATCCTAGAGTTGGGGTGTGAGCCAAATATCGAAGAATTCGCTTCACAGCTAAGTGATGCGACTCCTTTGGTGCCGCTTGAAATCGAGCACACATGCAAACACTAAGCATAATATCTGGCCTAGATGCACATAGATAAAGTAAAGAACCAATCATGGAGCGGTATACCTTTTGATCGAACTCTTTACCATTGTCGTCGGGACCCAGATGATGTTTGGCTGGCATTGGCGTCGTGAAGCCTTTGCAGTCTTGCATACCGAACTTCTTCAGGCAATCTTTGAGATACTTCTCTTGAGATATGAAGATGTCGTTGCGTTGCTGTCGTATTTGAAGACCGAGGAAGAACTTCAGCTCTCCCATCATGGACATCTGATATTGCTCTTGCATCATATATCCAAACTCTTCACTGTACTTCTGATTGGTGCAGCCGAAGATGATGTCATCCACATATATTTGGCACACAAACAGTTCACCATCATATGTCTTCGTGAAGAGAGTGGGGTCGAGGGAACCAGGTATGAAGCCTTTGCTCTTCAGGAAGTATTTGAGTGTGTCATACCAAGCCCGAGGGGCTTGTTTGAGGCCATACAGTGCCTTGTTGAGCTTGTATACCATGTCAGGATGTTTTGGATCTTCAAAGCCAGGCGGTTGTGCAACATACACTTCTTCTTCAATCTTGCCATTGAGAAAGGCGCTCTTCACATCCATTTGATATAGAAGTATGTTATGATGATTTGCATAGGCTAGCAGTATGCGTATGGCTTCCAGTCTAGCCACAGGAGCAAATGTTTCATCGAAGTCAATGCCTTCCACTTGAGTATATCCTTGAGCAACGAGACGAGCTTTGTTTCTGACAACTTGACCATGCTCATCTTGCTTGTTGCGGTATATCCATTTGGTGCCTATTATAGTTGTGCTTCCGATGATCAGGACGCTTAACCAGTTCCCATACATTATTCAGCTCAAACTGTTGAAGCTCTTCTTGCATAGCTTGAATCCATTCAGGTTCCATGAAGGCTTCTTCAACTTTCTTGGGTTCTGTATTGAGACGAATGCGAAGTGCCCACAGAAATTTGCTAGCTGAGTTGCCCTTGAACGAGTGAGCGGACCAGGTGCATTGATGCTATCAATTATTCTCTCAATCTGCACTTCATTGGCAACACGAGGATGTACAGGGCGAAGGTTTTGCTCTTGCTGATCATTGTCATTGTTAGTGGGATTGTCTTCAGGCTGAGCATTGTCTTCAGGTTGATCAGGTGCGGAGATGATAAGTTCCTCTTCAGGTTGAGCTTCAGAGGGTATGATTTCTCCAGTTCCCATTAGCTTGATTGATTCGCTGGATGGAACTTCATCTAGCACATTTGGGAGGTGCTCTCTTTGTGAACCGTTAGTCTCATCAAACCGCACATCCACTGTTTCAACCACTTTATAATGAAAGAGATTGAAGACTCTGTAGGAGTGCGAATCCTTTCCATATCCAAGCATAAAACCCTCATGTGCTTTTGGTGCAAATTTTGAAGTGTGATGTGGTCCTTGATCCAGCACCTGGTGCCAAATACTCTGAAGTAACTGACATTTGGCTTCTTGCCAGTAAGGAGCTCATAAGATGTCTTGTTCAGAAGCTTGTGAAGATAAACACGATTGATTGTATGGCATGCAGTATCAATGGCTTCAGGCCAGAATTTTCTTGGGGTCTTGTATTCATCTAGCATCGTTCTGGCCATCTCAATGAGTGTTCTGTTCTTGCGTTCGACGACGCCATTCTGCTGTGGCGTGTACGGAGCTGAGAATTCATGTGTGATGCCCAAAGTATCAAGATATGTATCAAGGCCAGTGTTCTTGAATTCAGTGCCATTGTCACTTCTGATGTGCTTTATCTTGGCGCCATAGTTGTTCATTGCTCGATTGGCGAAGCGTCTGAAGACATCCTGCACTTCAGTCTTGTAGAGGATTATGTGCACCCAAGTATATCTAGAATAATCATCAACAATGACAAAGCCATAGAGACAAGCAGTAGTAGTAAGAGTTGAGTAATGAGTGGGACCGAAAAGATCCATGTGGAGCAGTTCGAAGGGTCGAGTGTTGTCATGATTGTCTTCGAGGGATGTTTGGCCCTCGTCATCTTTCCTGCTTCATAGGCACCGCATAAGTGATCTTTCTTGAACTTGACGCCCTCGATCCTATTACATGCTTCTTCTTTGCAAGGGTGTGGAGGTTCCTCATGCCAGCATGCCCTAGCCTCCGATGCCAGAGCCAGCATTCTGAAGCTTTTGCTAGAAGACATACGGCAAGCTGTGGTCCTGCTGAGAAATCTACCACGTACAAATCATCTTTCCGATACCCTTCAAACACTAGAGACTTGTCAGATTCCATTAGAACAAGGCAACGATATTTTCCAAACATTACGATCATGTTCAAATCGCAAAGCATTGAGACAGACATTAAGTTGAAGCCAAGGGATTCAACAAGCATGACTTTATCCATGTGTTGATCCTTTGAGATTGCAACTCTACCTAGACGCAGTACCTTACTTTTACCAGTGTTAGCAAATGTGATGTGACTCTTGTCGGATGGACGTAGGGTTGAGTCCATAAGAAGGCTTCTTTTGCCAGTCATGTGATTGGTACACCCACTATCAATAATCCATTTTGAAGACACTAGTGTCGTACCCTATAGTGCAGTTAGGGGGATAGGCTTCACGAAGAGAATTGTGAAGCAAAAACATTTGACGAACCAGTGGGTTATGAAAGCTTAGATCCAGATTAGGACTAACAGGGAGAGTAGCAAGCGATTCAGGAACGAAGTACATAGTAAGACCATTCGGGCATTTGATCTTGCGCCCTACAAGATGTTTAAGGTCCCCAGCAATAGCTTCAGACGGATTTTGGTTTTCGGCTGGAGACCTTTCCCTGCAAAAGAGAGTTAAGCTTTCTTAGCCACCCACATCTTCAAGGGTGGCTTTGAAGCAATGAGTCTAAGTGCAGCATCTGAGAACTTTGGCTTTGGAGCCCTAGCAAAGAGTCTTGCAGGCGGAAAATAGTACTCATAAGAATAAGTAGAATAGTTCTTGGTCTTATGAACATGTCGGTTTGATGAACCGCGCTCATATTCATAGGCCTGACTATGGTTTCCCTGCAAAACATTTGCGTTAGTGCGACTCAGGTGAGTCCTCTGTCTATATGAAGCCTTTGGACCGTATGAAGCCTGTGGTCTGGGGTTTGTCTTCTTCACGTGTGGTGTCATGATGACATTAACAGAAGATTCTCCAGACACTTTTTCGGAACCCAGATCTTCTTCATAGGCGGTCCATTCCTGCAGTTAGTACCAATGTACCTGGCAAACACTTCACCATTCTGATTCTTAAACAGTTTATAGTTTACATCAAAGGATTCATCAATGACAATAGGGTTTGCACAAGTGAAGCCAGATAGAGTGGATGGATCTGCTGAAGATTCCTTTGCAGCAACCCATGTGGCTTTGGGGTACTGCTCAGGTTTCCAGTAAGAGCCATCAGCATTCATTTTCCTTACGAACCCAACACCCTCTTTCCTCGGGTTTCGGTTCAAGATCTTCTTTTTGAGGACATCACATAGTGTCTGATGCCCTTTAAGACTTTTGTACATCCCTGTTTCAAGCAATGTCTTCAACCTAGAATTCTCATCAGCAATAGCAGTGGTATCCTCAGCAGAGGGGTTAGTTTCTACATCAACAGTTGAAGATGTTGCAACAGTAGCAACAGTAGAACATTCAGCAACAGAAGTAGTATTATCACGCTCAATGCATTTAAGACATGGTGGTTCAAATCCTTCCTGAGCGGAACTGATCTGTTTGGCGCGAAGTGACTCATTTTCCTTTTGAAGATCTTCATGAGCCGCTCTCAATTTCTCAAGATCTTGCTTCCTTTGAAGATAATCATAGGAAAGCTTTTCATGAGTTGTTGAGAGCGTTTCATGACGACTTTCAAGTTCCTCATACTTAACGTGAAGATTTTTTATGTCTTCAATTAAGGACTCAGATCGAGTCATTTCAGCGCCTAACAGATCATCGCTTTTGTCTAACAGTTTTTGAATATGTTCCATGGCTTTCTGTTGTTCAGTTGCAATTTTAGAAGTGTTTTGTAGCTGGGTTTTGAACCACAATCAGAGTCATCGTCACTAGATGTTTGATAGTGAGTAGTGCGTGTGTTTACCTTGGCACCGCGTGCCATGAAGCAGTAGGTAGGAGCGGAGTAGTCCTTGTCATTTGCATCGGTGTCGTGATGAAGTCATTGTCTTCAGTGTTGAAGATGGACTTGGCAACGTATGCTGTAGCCAGACTTGCGACGCCAGAATCGGACTCCTCCTCAGACTCCACCTCCGCCTCCTCAGAAGCGGACTCCTCCTCTGAATCCATTTCCTTGCCAACAAACGCACGTGCCTTGCCAGATGAGCTCTTCTTGTGTGATGAAGACTTTGAGGAAGACTTGGAAGAAGACTTTGAGTATTTCTTCTTCTTCTTGTCGTCAGAGTCATATTCCTTGCTCTTCTTCTTCTTTTTGTTCTCATTGTCCCACTGCGGACACTCAGAGATGAAGTGGCCAGGTTTCTTGCACTTGTGACATGTTTTCTTCTTGTAGTCATGAGCAGAAGCTTCATCATTCCTTGAGCTTGATCGGGAAGACTTTCTGAAGCCTTTCTTCTTGGTGAATTTTTGGAACTTCTTCACAAGCATAGCAAGTTTCCCTTCCAATGTCTTCAGGATCATCAGAACTGCTGTCAGATTCTTCTTCAGATGAGGAGACAGCTTTTGCCTTCAAGGCACGAGTTCGCCCATAGTTTGGACCGTAGATATCTCTTTTCTCAGAAAGCTGAAACTCATGTGTGTTGAGCCTCTCAAGTATGTCAGACGGATCGAGTGTCTTGAAATCAGGACGTTCTTGAATCATCAGGGCTAGGGTGTCAAACGAACTGTCAAGTGATCTCAGTATGTCTTGACGACTTCATGCTTGGTGATCTCAGTAGCGCCGAGGGCTTGAAGCTCATTTGTGATGTCAGTGAGTCGATCAAACGTGAGCTGGACATTCTCATTGTCATTTCTCTTGAAGCGGTTGAAGAGGTTGCGAAGGACACTGATTCTCTGATCTCTCTGGGTTGAGACGCCTTCGTTGACCTTGGAGAGCCAGTCCCAGACTAGCTTAGATGTTTCCAAAGCACTCACGCGGCCATACTGTCCTTTGGTCAGATGACCACAGATGATATTCTTGGCAGTAGAGTCCAGTTGAACGAACTTCTTGACGTCAGCAGCAGTGACACCTTCTCCAGCCTTGGGAACGCCGTTCTTGACGACATACCATAGGTTCGACGTCAATGGCTTCAAGATGCATGCACATCTTATTCTTCCAGTAGGGATATTCAGTTCCATCGAAGACGGGGCACGCAGCGGAGACTTTAATTATCCCTGCAGTCGACATAGCTAAAACTCCAGGTGGTTAAACCGAATCACACAGAACAAGGGAGTACCTTGCTCTGATACCAATTGAAAGTGCGTTATATCGACTAGAGGGGGGGTGAATAGGCGATTTTTATGAAAGTCTTCAAAACGTGGAAGTTCGAAGACAAACGATAGAAATAAACCTATTACCATGCAGCGGAAGGTAGACTACACTAGGCAAACCATAGTCAAGTATTCAATGGAGTGAGAGCACAATGACTAATAGCAGCAATGTAGTAAGGATCAGGTAGGAAGATGTTATGAAGCCAAACAGAACACGCAGTCACTCAGTGAAGACAAAAGATAGTGCAAACATACAATGACTTCACAAGGAGTAACAGTAAGTAAAGGGAAGGGAAGGATGAAACCAGTGACTCGTTGAAGACAATGATTTGTTGGACCAGTTCCAGTTGCTGTGACAACTGTACGTCTGGTTAGGGCGGCTAGGTATTTAAACCTGAGGACACACAGTCCCGGACACCCAGTCCTGAACATGCAGCTTAGGACACCCAGTCCTCACCGTATTCCCCTTGAGCTAAGGTCACACAGACCTCGCCCAATCACTCTGGTAAGTCTTCAAGGTAGACTCCCAAACCTTCACAGACTTCGTTCACCGGCGATCCACAATGTCTCTTGGATGCTCAGAACGCGACGCCTAACCGGCTGGAGGATTCACAGTCCTCAAGTGTAATAAGTCTTCAGATCACACAGACAAGAAGACTTAAGTGATGCCTAATTCTCTTTGGCTTTGGGTGGTTAGGGCTTTATCCTCGCAAGGAATTCTCTCTCAAAGGCTTCGAGGTGGGTTGCTCTCAAACGACAAAAGCCGTACTCTAACTCTGAGCAGCCAACCGTTTATGGTTGTAGGGGGTGGGCTATTTATAGCCACTAGGCAACCCGACCTGATTTGTCCGAAATGACCCTGGGTCACTAAGGAACTGACACGTGTTCCAACGGTCAGATTTCAAACTCACACGGCAACTTTACTTGGGCTACAAGCAAAGCTGACTTGTCCGACTCTGGACAAGATTCGCTCTCATAGTCTTCACTCGAAGACATAGGTTTTGGTTAAGCATCACTTCAGTCATTCTGACTGGTTCTCTTGGACCCCACTTAACAGTACGGTGGTTCCTATGACTCAACAAGAAGAAAAAGAACTACGAAAGATCTAGTCTTCGAGCTCCATAGGCTTCATGCGATGTCTTCTCTTGTCATAGTCTTCAATGTGAATATCTTCATAGCCACCTTTGACATCAATGTCTTCATACATTTTTAGGGGTCATCTTGGTAGGAAAACCGAATCAATGAGGGACTTCTACCTGTGTTATCCTGCAATTCTCACAAACACATTAGTCCCTCAACTAGGTTTGTCGTCAATACTCCAAAACCAACTAGGGGTGGCACTAGATGCACTTACACTATACCATATCAATGCGTCTCCCTTCAAAGATAAAGGGAAGACCTTCTTCTTAGCAACATCATCGGGTATACCTGCAAGCTTAAATAATGCACAAACTTCATCCACATATATTAAGTGCTCATCAGGATGCTTTGTTCCATCTCCTGTAAAAGGGTTAGCTAGCAGTTTTTCCATCATACCCGAAGGAAATTCAAAAGGAGTTTCATTTTCAATAGGTTCAGTAGGTTGAGGAGCAACTCTTTGCTCTACTGGACGGGGTGAAGATACCCCGAACAAGCCCCTCAGAGAATTACTTTCCATAGTAACAAGTGACAGTAAATTTCAGCACACTATATAAATTTTTCCTTACCAAATTCCACCTACCAAAGGCGCTACACTCCCCGGCAACGGCGCCAGAAAAGAGTCTTGATGACCCACAAGTATAGGGGATCTATCGTAGTCCTTTCGATAAGTAAGAGTGTCAAACCCAACGAGGAGCAGAAGGAAATGATAAGCGGTTTTCAGCAAGGTATTCTCTGCAAGTACTGAAATAAGTGGTAACAGATAGTTTTGTGATAGATAAATTGTAACGAGCAACAAGTAACAAAAGTAAATAAAGTGCAGCAAGGTGGCCCAATCCTTTTGTAGCAAAGGACAAGCCGGAACAAACTCTTATAATAGGAAAAGCGCTCCCGAGGACACATGGGAATATCGTCAAGCTAGTTTTCATCACGTTCATATGATTCGCGTTCGATACTTTGATAATTTGATATGTGGGTGGACCGGTGCTTGGGTGCTGTTCTTACTTGAACAAGCATCCCACTTATGATTAACCTCTATTGCAAGCATCCGCAACTACAACAAAAGTATTAAGGTAAACCTAACCATAGCATGAAACATGTGGATCCAAATCAGCCCCTTACGAAGCAACGCATAAACTAGGGTTTAAGCTTCTGTCACTCTAGCAACCCATCATCTACTTATTACTTCCCAATGCCTTCCTCTAGGCCCAAATAATGGTGAAGTGTTATGTAGTCGACGTTCACATAACACCACTAGAGGCTAGACAACATACATCTATCAAAATATCAAACGAATACCAAATTCACATGACTACTAATAGCAAGACTTCTCCCTTGTCCTCAGGAACGAACGTAATTACTCACAAAGCATATTCATGTTCATAATCAGAGGGGTAATAATATGCATATAGGATCTGAACATATGATCTTCCACCAAATTAAACCAACTAGCATCAACTACAAGGAGTAATCAACACTACTAGCAACCTACTAGCACCAATCCCGGACTTTGAGACAAGAATTGGATACAAGAGATGAACTAGGGTTTGGAGATGAGATGGTGCTGGTGAAGATGTTGATGGAGATTGCCCTCTCCCGATGAGAGGAGCGTTGGTGATGACGATGGTGATGATTTCCCCCTCCCGGAGGGAAGTATCCCCGGCAGAACAGCTCTGCCGGAGCTCTAGATTGGATCCGCCAAGGTTCCGCCTCGTGGCGGCGGAGTCTCGTCCCGAAAAGTTCCTCTCTTATTTTTTTCTCATCGAAAGACTTCATATAGGAGAAGATGATGGACGTCGGAGAGCCACCAGGGGGCCCACACGAGAGAGGGGGCGCGCCCTAGGGGGGGCGGCGCCCCCACCCTCGTGAGCAGGGTGTGGCCGCCCCTGGCCTTCATCTTTGGCGAGGATTTTTCTTTATTTATTTTAAGATGTTCCGTGGAGTTTCAGGACTTTTGGAGTTGCGCAGAATAGGTCTCTAATATTTGCTCCTTTTCCAGCCCAGAATTCCAGCTGCCGGCATTCTCCCTCCTTATGTAAACCTTGTAAAATAAGAGAGAATAGCCATAAGTATTGTGACATAAAGTGAAATAACAGTCCATAATGCAATAAATATCGATATAAAAAGCATGATGCAAAACGATGGACGTATCATACTACCAACTCACTCTAACTGCAAGCAGTGTAGAGGAGAAGTAAGTCGAGCATAACTTAGCACTAGTGATGTCGAGTAGGAGGTGGTCTCTGCCTTGAGTTGCGTGTCCACACTGGCAAAGAGGAGGAGCTGTCGTCTCAACACCTACGTCAATCGATCAACTCACAATTGAGTCACATAGCCTGAGATGAGTGTCCTGGTGTTCCAAATCCCGTGATAAAACCCACTGTCTAGCTTTATGCGCGAGAGCTAATCACGCATTTCTGTGATATCGGCAAATGTGTAACAATCCTGATGGCTTCTGATGCTTGTCTGGCTGTTATACTCCTTACTGTGATACATGCCACAAACTGCTGAAGCTCAGTCTCTAAGCGCTCGCATTAAGCGAAGAGGTCCCTTCATCGATCCGGTCCAGAGCCAGGAGAAAGAATATAATATCAAACTTATACAAATCACATGCATAACAATACATTAGGCATTGACTGACCCTCAGGACGATCACTTAGAATAGTAAGCGTGAGAATGCCTAGGGTGCGCTCGTTGCAAAATCCAACTATCACTGATCTCGCCAGGGCATTGGGCACGGAATGAACACAGCCTCTTCATATCTATAGGGGGCGCGCGATACACCTCCCGGACGAAATCGAGAGGTTATTTAGCGCCGGTGTTCTGCGTAGTTCTTGTCTCACGATTGCTCAGTGATTACTCTTCTGTTATAGCGGCAGATCTCTTGTCCAGCTTTCTGAGGGGCACTAATGTCTTGCGAGATTTTTCTGAATAATGTTAGGCAGGTCGTGATGAGGATGGATTGACTGCGAACAGTCGCTGCCAAATTGCTGCTACATAGACTTCTCGGAACTATTTCTTAACATAGTCCCATGAAAGATGTCTTTCGTCCGGTCTAACTGTGCAAGTTTTCACGTACAAGTTCTTACACCCGATGCGATACGTGTTTTATCTTTCACTATTAATTTTCTAAAAGATTTAATCAATTTACGGATCATTAATTGTATTTATATGATCAATTTTGAAATCACATCATTCAGTCTCTAGAATACAGTGTCGTTCGACTAGACTTAAGCATAGTTAGCTCTTTACCCGGGTGCTATACTACTAGCAATCTCTATGTCTATTGATATGCAGTACTCACGATTCGTCCTTCGATATACACTGAGACTCATAGTCACGCACGCCGTTTGAACTATGCATTAACATTACTCTCGCGTCTTGAATGAAATAGCATAATTCATAGCTCTATATATGAGTATAGTTATTGAGGAAATAACATTATAGCTCTAAGGTAATTTATTCCCTAGAGAGTTGAAATTATTGTCTATACTCATCTTATTTCTAACATGCGTGCACTACGGCTGTGCTACGGCCAATGACAGCCCTGCGAGTCATTAATTCTAATAACTCATGGGGGCTTCCCAAATGGGTCTTGAGGCACTATGAGATAGACAACTCCCGCCTTTTTTCTCTGGCGGAGTAAGCACGCTGGCCTGCGGCGGCGTCCACACGTCCTTGACGTGACACGCCAGTCGGAAAGTACACCCATATCTTGTGGTCTGCTCGCGCACAAAATCAAAACGACAGGCACTGGTGAAGAGGCAACACGAGAGCGGAGACTATCTTACAACCCTCGAGAGAGCGTACACTCTACGAGCGCAACTGGTCCATGGCCTGACCTCGGCTGAGCCTGCGCGCGAAGCAATCGCATTGCGCAGGTCCACTGAGCATCGCAATCTTTGAGACATCTTCAATAAATCCGGAGGTGCGGTACGGCGTACTGCCGGGCGAGTCCAAGAAACTCCGATTCGTCAAACTGTTGTTGGGTAGCGCCCCACTTGGGTCCACGGATCAACTTGAGGCGGAGGGATCTAGCGGAAGGGCCGCAGTGGACTACCCGTTCGACTGCGGCGGGATCATAGCAGGTGCGCGAACTGGAAATCCTTCTCTTTCCTCAACCAAAACTCACATTCTGCTAAACTTGGCATATAATTGGTGTTCTTCTGAGCTTTCCAGATCCAAACGAGCGAAGCTGACTCCTGTATGCTCGCTCTTCATTCTTCGAGTAAAACCAGGATATCACAATGAACACTACGGGAGCGAGCATTACACGACACGAAAAACGCACAGTCAAGAAGCTACGGTCAGTTCAAGAAAGGTGAAGCGGGGAGCGCAGGGGGGCACGAGTGTCATCTGCGCCCTGACGAACAAAGAATACCAGGGGTGCTGCTGCAGTTCAGGGCAGGTGAGGCCAAATGACATGAACAGTATGCGCTCATAGCAGCCCATACCTGGTGGTAAAAGCTGTCTGCAGGAATAGTCTGTGTTCTCGAATCTTCAACTGGTGGTATCCTGATCGCAGATCGATCTTGGAAAATACCTTAGCTCCTTGCAATCGATCAAACAGATCGTTGATCATTGGTAGTGGGTACTTGTTCTTGATCGTTACTTCATTCAATCCTCGATAATCAACAACCATCCTTAACGATCCATCCTTCTTCTCCACTAGAAGTACTGGCGATCCCCAAGGTGAAGAACTTGGGCGAATATATCCCTTATCCAGTAACTCCTTAATCTGCTTCTTAATTTCCACCAAATCCTTTGCTGGCATCCTATATGGTCTCTTTGATATTGGCCCTGTGCCTGGCAATAGCTCAATCAAAAACTCAATATCTCTATCCGGTGGCATGCCTGGCAACTCTTCTGGAAATACATCAGGGAAATCCCTTACCACTGGTACTTCCTCCTGCACAACTCCTGTTAGGCAATTTACTTGGGTCCTCTTTGGCACATGCCGGGATACATACTTGATCCTTCTCCCTTCTGGTGTGGTAAGCAAAATTGACTTACTAGCACACTCAATATTCCCTTCATACTTTGATAACCAATCCATGCCTAATATCACATCCAATCCTTGAGATTCCAATACTATTAGGTCTGAGGGAAAAACATAGTTACCAATCCTTAATGGTAACCGATCACACCATAGACTAGCCACATACTCTGCTCCGGGCGAGGTTACTAACATGGGTGACCTAAGGGCTTGGGTTGATAGGTTATACTTATCCACAAATCCCCTTGAGATGTATGAATGCGATGCACCAGTATCAAAAAGAACGAGTGCAGTAAATGACTTAACCAAAAACTTACCTATTACTGCATCGGGCTGAGCTTCAACCTCCTCCACGCTAACGTGGTTCACCTGTCCCCTGTTGAAAGGGTTCGGCTTCTTCCCAGAACTTCCATTGCCATTTTGGCCTTCAGGACATTCATTGGCATAATGTCCGGTCTTCGAACACTTATAGCAAGTGACTTGGCTTAGGTCCTTCTTGGCTGGGTGAGGGGTTGGTGCGGTTCTGGCCGTTGCTTCCTCCATTGCCATTACCATTCTTGGTGCCATTGTGATTGTGCGAGCTACCTCCTCCATGGGTATGCTGAAAATGTCCTCCGGTCTAGGGGTAAAACGTGGCTTCTGCTGAGCTCCTGAATTGTACTTTCCTTGTCCATACTTCCTCTTGCGATTCTCAATTTGCTGCTGCTTCCCTTCAATCATAAGAGCACGATCTACCAACTCCTGGTAGTTGTTGAAGGTGGCTACCATCAACTGCATGCTCAACTCATCATTCAGTCCTTCCAGAAACTTCTCCTGCTTAGCTGCATCCGTAGCGACGTCATCTGGGGCATAACGTGCTAACTTACTAAATTCCTCCACATACTGGCCAACTGTCCGTCCTCCTTGGCGCAAGTTGACGAAACTCACGCTTCTTCATGGCCATAGCTCCTGCTGAAACATGGGCAGTACGGAAAGCCTGCTGAAACTGGTCCCATGTGACAGTGTCGACTGGGAAAGTGGCTGTGAAATTCTCCCACCATGATGCTGCGGGTCCTTCTAGCTGATGTGCGGCAAACTTCACCTTCTCCGCATCTGTGCATCCTGCTGTGGTCAACTCCCTAGCTGTCTTGCGGAGCCAATCATCTGCTACTATCGGCTCGGTGCTACTGGAAAACACCGGCGGATTCAGCCTAAGAAAACGGGCTAAGTGGTCAACAGGTGGTGGTGGTGGTGGGTTGTTGTTGTTGTTCCCCTGATTCTGATTCTGGACTAGCAACTGCATCAATGTGTTCTGCTGCTGGATCAACTGGGTGAGCTTCGGTGGGAAGGCAAATCCGGCGTCACGTCTTGGAGGCATCTGTGGGTTTAGAAAAGATGAGATATAAGAATAGAGGGGGTCTAAAGAGAAAACACTACCCATATGCACATGAGGCAAAAGCAAACAATTCACTTCATTCAATCAAACAAGGGCATACAATCGATCTAACTATCGCAAAAGTGCTCGAACTACTTTATTTACATGGTGGACTACTACTACTGATGAGGTGGTTTACTAGAAATATTCCTCGGTCGTTGACTCCATAATATCTGCTCCAGCTTCATCAACATAGTCCATCATCGCTACCTATCTGGTTCCGAGCCGGTGCCGTCGATGATGATGTAGTCTTCTGGGTTAATCTCCTTGGGTTTCTTCGTCTTCATCTACTGGGTGTCGGGCCTGCCATAAAATATTCAATCTTCTTGATCAGGTCGTCATTCTTCTCCACCAATACTTCAAATTCTCTCCTAAAATCTTCACGTGTACCCTTGAGAGTTTCTTCCTCCAGTTCTTGATTCCTAAGTCTTAGCCTTCTCAGATCTATCATGTCGGCACACATCTGGTTCTCCTGTCGTCGAATGTGCTGGTTTAATTCCTGGATAAAAGCCTGGGATTGATCTATCCTTCCTGGTGCTGATCATCTCCCAGTGTTCATCTCGGCGCCCACAAATCTGGTAGATAGTATTTGAGATCCTTGCGGTAGACTTCTCCAATGCGTCCCATGGCGATGTGAGCTGCCATGCTCTTTCCTAGACTCCAAGTTGGTGCATCAAAAGAAAAACTCTATGGGCTCAGTGACTGGCATGAACGTCCTTCCTGGAACTTGAACTTGAATCATCCAGCGCTCTTCTTCAGGTAAAGTGGAGTTGTAGGTTCCCGTGAAGCTTGGTACTCCTATATTCAGGTATCTAGTGACTTCCTTCAAGTGGCGTCCAAAGGGTGTATCTTCATCCGGTTGCGTGAACTTGTTCCTTGCATCCGCCATCCTAAAGAGTAGAAATAGAGAGAGGTCAGAAGAGAAGAGAGTGAATAGTGATCTAGGTCTTTTAGCTTAGTGGTCGTGTCCTACAGTCAGCGTGTGCTCTGATACCATCTCTGTAGCGACCAGACCTCAAACAGTCTGATCTCTGTGCTCCGGTGTCATCCCTGGATCAGTAATGCTGACACCACACAGTACTCGGAGGATTTATAGCAGAGTAGCAATCACACACTTATTACATCGAGTGTCTCATAAGAGAACTTATTACAATAAATATGGCTTAAGGCCATCTAATAACGATAACAGCGGAAGGCTTGGAAGATAAGTGAGTCCATCAACTCCAACGGCATCACTGAGTATAGAACCACGACCTAAAACTCCTTAATCATCGTCTGAAAAGTCTGCAACATTAACGTTGCAGCCCGAAAATGGGTCAGCACATGGAATATGTTGGCAGGGTAACACATAGAGAGTAATGGAATGAACAGCTATACTAAATGCATATCTGGCTGGTGGAAAGCTCTATGGTTACATTTTTGCGTAAAGCCAATTTTTCTCTACTTCAAAGGAATAAAATTTATTTAACTATCATGGTAGTTGTTAAACATTGAGAATGGTTGACAGCATTCTCAATCCCCATTAAGCATCATCATTAAACATAACCCAACCAAATTAATTTAGAGTAACATGTTGAGATTCACATGATAATCCAGGTACTAGATACTCAAGATGTCCATAACCAGGGACACGGCTAATCATGATTAGTTTTTTACACTCTGCAGAGGTTTGCGCACTTTTCCCCACAAGACTCGATCACCTCCGTTTGGTTTCTCGCACTACATGGTGTTTGAGAAGACGGATGACCGAGACATAGTCTTTCAGAAGCGCTAGCACCTTACGATCGGGTAGACCGTACCACCTACATCCCCTACATCTGCTAGTATACCACTGTAAGAGTTCGCACAACTTAGTCAACTATGCTAGAGCCCATAATAGCTTGTGGCTGCACATGGAAGTTTCTAGTATGAATAGTCTCATGATCCCTTTGAGCCTGGGTGGCGGTCCAAAAGAAAATAGGCAAGTCCTGGAATACCCAGGTGCCTCAATCCACCCAGATGTGTGTTTAAGTTGCCACCTTAGATAAATCATTAATTATCAATCTCACATCTGTCAATGGATTTCACTCACCCAATCCACGTCTACTAGCAAAGCATGGCATAATAAGCAAACGTAGAAGTAACTCCCAAAGGTTTGACAATAACTGGTAATAGGTACTACCTCATCTACTTCCCATCCCACAATTTAATTAGATCCTAATCATGCAATGTGTGAGGATTGATCTAATGCAATAAAACTGGGTAGTAGGAAAGGTATGATCAAAGTGTTACTTGCCTTGCTGATGATCCGGGAAACCTGGCGATTCGAAGTAACAGGCGGCGCACTCCGGATATTTTATCGCAAACAAACAAACAAGCATACAATAAGCACTCATCTAATGCACAAGTAAAACTCAAATAAGAGATCTAACCATAAGGTTCAACTTAAGAACTCCTGTTGGCAAAAATAATCGAATGGAACGAAGCAACGAAAGTCAAACGGCGAAAGAAAACAACTTCGTTCTAGAAATCTGGATCTAGGGCAATTTTTATAGTAGCAAAATCTTGTTTAGGTTGGTTAAACGGATAGAAGGTTTCGAGACGAATCCCTAGGCACTTGAATCGCCTGATTCCGATAAACGAGCGAAAAGTTAAACTAAAATGAAAATCGGATCAGAAATCGCGATCAAAAAAATTGCGGATTTAATCCGAGAAAAGAAAAACGAAGAACAGATTAATGAACGAACGTTCGTTATCTGAAACTAAACGATGAATGCGTTCGTTAAAACGAACGAATCGGTGAACGTTCACTAATTAAGTAAACCAGAGAAATAAACCGATCTAGGGTTTTAAAAAAAACCGAGGCGGTTTCTTAAAAAAACCGAACGGCGAACGGCGGCGGCTATACCTCCGGCGAGGTATTCCGGCGGGCGGGGCGGTCCTCCGGCGGCGGCGGCTATGCAGGGCGGCGGGGCGGTGGTGAGGTGAGGGCGGTGGGGTGGCTTGGTATTTAAGAGAAGGGGGGTGCTGCCTTGGGGAGGGGGTCGGGCAGCGGCGAGGCGGCTCCGGCTCAGACTCCTCCCGAGTCTGGCGGCTGCTCGAGTGGGAGGCGGCAGCGGCTGGGCCGGCCTGGCTCGGCTGGGCCCTTGGCCCAGTCGGGCGCGGGTTTTTTTTAAATATTCCGCTCGGAAGAAAAAGAAAAAGAAATACTAAACGGACTCCAAAAATTCCGAAATAAATTTCACGGGCTTCTAAAATCAAGCCTCACAAGGTGAACATTTATTTGGGACCTAAATTAGTATATTTATATTTGAAGAACTCTCTTTCTTTATTACTTCCTATTAATTGCAACGATGACCAAAACTATGTTTGTCAACCCTCAACAACTTTTATTCATCATAATTTTTCTATGTGAGCTCATTGCTCTCCATGAGATCCAGATGATCTCTTCGTTTCTTTTTACTTCTTTCTCTTTCTCTTTTATTTACTTAAGATCATGGCAAAAGAATCAAGCCCTTGACTCAACACTAATCTTTATTATATAGCTCACGGGCTCGATTACATAGAAGGATAATAAAGCAAAACTCACAACTAGATCATACTAAGAACTTTTATTCTACTAAATCAAGATATTACCAAAAGGATCGAACTAAGAAAAACGGTAAAGATAAAAGTGATGGTGATACGATACCGGGGCACTCCCCCAAGCTTGGCAGTTGCCAAGGGGAGTGCCCATACCCGATGCTCAGTTCTTCTTTCTTGGTGAAGAAGGTGGAGTTGTTGATGATGGATAGTCACACATCGAGCGTAGGAGGTCTTCAACTTACGGATAATGCCTTTGAGTGCAATGATATGCTCCTTCAACAAAATATTTTCACGTGTGAGATACTTATTTTGTATACGAGCTAACTCAATCATCTTGAAAGCTTCGATCTCAGTTGGGGTAAGAAGATTGTGATCAAGTTGAAGGATGTCCGCTATTGCTGGAACTTGGTCCTCCATTGTCTTCTTGATCCCTTCATCCTTGCTGATCTCCATGGGTTCTCCTCTCTTCAGCTCTATCTTCATTAGCCAAGCATCGTTGCCCTCATGGTTGGAGGAGGAGGGAGATGACATAGTGCCTGGCCTTGACAACCCCGACAGAAAACAGCTCGAAACAAAGATAGGAGATTTTTGCGTGATAGAGGAGTCAAAACCCCTGAGAGATTATATAATGAATTTTTACCGACCAAAATATGTGTCGTGTACGAAAACGGAGTGCAGAGAGCACACGAGGTGCCCATGAGGTAGGGGGCATGCACAGGGGGTAGGGTGCGCCCTCCACCCTCGTGGAGCCCTCGTGTCCTTCCCGGACTGCTTCTTATTTTTCTATTTTTCTAAATATTCCAAAATGGAGAAATATTGCCTTAAAAATTTTGGAGTAGGTTTACTTACCGTACCACATACCTATTCCTTTTCGGAGTCTGAAACATTCCAGAAAGTGTCCCTTATGTATTCCTCCGGGGTTACGGTTTCAATAACATTGGTTTCAACATTTATGGGATTACCTGAGATATAATGTTTGATTCTTTGACCGTTCACCACCTTCGGATTTGTGGCTTCGAAGTTGTTGATTTTTATGGCACCGGAACGATAGACCTCCTCGATAACGTAAGGACCTTCCCATTTAGAGAGAAGTTTTCCTGCAAAAAATCTTAAACGAGAGTTGTATAGCAATACATAATCACCTACATCAAACTCACGCTTTTGTATCCTTTTATCATGCCATCTTTTAACTTTTTCTTTAAACAACTTGGCATTTTCGTAGGCTTGGTTTGTCCAGTCATCGAGTGAGCTAATATCAAATAACCTCTTCTCACCGGCAAGTTTAAAATCATAATTGAGCTCTATAATGGCCCAATATGCCTTGTGTTCTAGTTCGAGAGGTAAGTGACATGCTTTTGCATACACCATTTTATACGGAGACATACCCATAGGATTTTTATATGCAGTTCTATAGGCCCATAATGCATCATCAAGTTTCTTGGACCAATTCTTTCTAGATCTATTAACAGTCTTTTGCAAAATTAATTTGAGTTCTCTATTACTCAATTCTACTTGACCACTAGACTGTGGGTGATAAAGGAGATGCAATTCTATGATTAACATCATATTTTAGCACAATTTTACGGGAAAGCACCATGAATAAAATGTGACCACCATCAGTCATTAAATCTAGGGACTCCAAAATCTTGGAAAAATAAACTTCTTTAAGCATTTTAATAGAGGTGTTATGATCAGCACAACTAGTTGGAATAGCTTCTACCCACTTAGTAACGTAATCAACAACAACTAAAATATGTGTATATCCATTAGAGGAAGGAAAAGGTCCCATATAGTCAAAGCCCCAAACATCAAATGGTTCAATAACGAGTGAATAGTTCATAGGCATTTCTTGACGTCTACTAATATTACCAATTCTTTGACATTCATCACAAGATAAGACAAACTTACGGGCATCCTTGAAGAGAGTAGGCCAATAAAAACCAGATTGCAATACCTTATGTGCAGTTCTATCTCCAGCATGGTGTCCTCCATAAGCTTCGGAGTGACACTTGCGTAGGATCTGTTCCTGTTCATGCTCAGGTACACAACGTCTAATAACACCATCTACTCCTTTTATAAAGATGTGGGTCATCCCAAAAGTAATGCCTCAAATCATAGAAGAACTTTTTCTTTTGCTGGTATGTGAAACTAGGTGGTATAAACTTAGGCAACAATGTAATTAGCATAATCAGCATACCATGGAGCAGTATGAGAAGCATTTATGACATTTAATTGCTCATCAGGAAAGCTATCATCAATAGGTAGTGGGTCATCAAGCACATTTTCTAACCTAGACAAGTTGTCTGCAACGGGGTTCTCAGCTCCCTTTCTATCAACAATATGTAAGTCAAATTCTTGTAGCAAGAGAACCCATCTAATAAGTCTAGGTTTAGCATCTTTCTTTTCCATGAGATATTTAATAGCAGCATGATCAGTGTGAATAGTTACTTTAGAATCAACAATATAAGGTCTGAACTTATCACAAGCAAATACAACTGCTAAGAATTCTTTTTCAGTAGTAGCATAATTTCTTTGAGCATTGTCTAGGTTTTACTAGCATATTGAATAACATTTAATTTCTTATCAACTCTTTGTCCTAGAACAGCACCTACAGCATAATCACTAGCATCACACATAATTTCAAAGGGTAAATTCCAATCAGGTGGCTGAACAATAGGTGCAGAAATCAATGCTTTCTTAAGTATTTCAAATGCTTCTATACAATCATCATCAAAAACAAAAATGGTATATCTTTTTGTAATAAATTAGTCAGAGGCCGAGAAATTTTTGAGAAGTCCTTAATGAACCTCCTATAAAATCCGGCATGACCAAGGAAACTTCTTATACCTTTCATGTCCTTGGGACATGGCATCTTTTCAATATCATCAACCTTGGCTTTATCAACTTCAATAACTCTTTCAGAAACTTTGTGCCCCATGACAATACCTTCATTAACCATAAAGTGGCACTTTTCCCAATTCAATACAAGATTAGTTTCTTCGCATCTCTGAAAAACTCGATCAAGGTTGCATAAGCAATCATCAAAAAGAAGATCCATAGACGGAAAAGTCGTCCATGGAAAACCTCACAAATATTTCACAAAAAGTTAGAGAATATTGCCATCATGCTATTTTGAAAAAGGTAGCAGGTGCATTACATAAACCAAAAGGCATACTTTCTATAAGCAAAAGTATCAGGGCATGTAAGAAGTCTTGATTGATCTTTGGCTGACACAGGTAATTTGAGGGAAACCAGATACCATCTGGAAAGCAAAATGTGTATGTTTGGATAATCTTTTCTAATTTGATTCGATAAAAGGTAAGGGGTAATGATCCTTTTTAGTTGCCTTATTTAATTTGCGGAAATCAATTTACCATCCTATAAACATGTAATATTCTTTGAGGAATCAATTCATCTTTATCATTAGGAACGACAGTAATACCTCCCTTCTTAGGGACACAATGGACATGACTTACCCACTGACTATCAGCAACGGGATAGATTATACCCGCCTCAAGGAGCTTTAGTATTTCCTTTCTTACCACTTCATTCATTTTAGGATTCAGCCGTCGTTGATGATCATGAACTGGTTTAGCATCTTCTTCCAAATTAATTTTATGTTGACATAGAGTGGGACTAATGCCCTTAAGATCATCAAGAGTATACCCAATAGCAGCACCGTGCTTCTTCGGAGTTTTCAATAATCTCTCTTCCTCATGCTCTGAAAGGTTAGCACTAATAATAATAGGATATATCTTTTTCTCATCAAGATAAGCATATTTAAGAGTATAAGGTAACGGTTTAAGCTCAAACACGGGATAACCCTTGGGTGGAGGAGGATCCCCTAGGATTTCAACTGGTAAATTGTTTTTCAGAATAGGTTCTTGTTTAAAGAATACTTCATCTATTTCCCTTCTTTCATTCATAAGCATATCATTTTCATGGTCTAACAAATATTGTTCTAAAGGATCACTAGGAGGTACGACAATAGAAGCAAGACCAATAATTTCATCCTTACTAGGTAATTCTTCTTCACGGTGTTGTCTACTAAATTTAGAGAAATTAAATTCATGAGTCATATCATCTAAACCGACAGTAACAACATCCCTTTTGCAATCTATGGTAGCATTAACAGTGTTCAAGAAGGGACTACCAAATATAATGGGGCAAAAGCTATCTTGTGGGGAACCAAGAACAAGAAAATCAGCAGGATATTTAGTTTTCCCACAAAAGACTTGAACATCTCTAACAATTCCCATTGGTGAAATAGTATCTCTATTGGTACGTTTAATTGTGACATCAATATTTTCCATCTCAGCAGGTGCAATATCATGCATAACTTCTTTGTATAAGGAATAAGGTATTGCACTAGCACTAGCACCCATATCACATAAACCATAGCATGAAACATATGGAACCAAATCATCCCCTTATGATGCAACGCATAAACTAGGGTTTAAGCTTCTGTCACTCTAGCAACCCATCATCTACTTATTACTCCCCAATGCCTTCCTCTAGGCCCAAACAATGGTGAAGTGTCATGTAGTCGATGTTCACATAACACCAGTAGAGGAGAGACAACATACGTCTCATCAAAATATCGAACGAATACCAAATTCACATGACTACTAATAGCAACACTTCTCCCATGTCCTCAGGAACAAAAGTAATTACTCACAAAGCATAAACATGTTCATAATCAGAGGGGTATAATATGCATATAGGATCTGAACATATGATCTTCCACCAATTAAACCAACTAGCATCAACTACAAGGAGTAATTAACACTACTACCAACCTACTAGCACCAATCCTGGACTTGGAGACAAGAATTGGATACAAGAGATGAACTAGGGTTTTGAGAGGAGATGGTGCTGATGAAGATGTTGATGGAGATTGCCCTCTCCTGATGAGAGGAGCGTTGATGATGATGATGGCGATGATTTCCCCCTCCGGGAGGGAAGTTTCCCCGGCAGAACAGCTCCGCCAGAGCCCTAGATTGGTTCCGCCAAGGTTCCGCCTCATGGCGGCGGAGTTTCGTCCGAGAAGATGGATTCTTATTTTTTTCCCATCGAAAAGACTTCATATAGCAGAAGATGTCCACCGGAGGGCCACCAGGGGGCCCATGAGGTAGGGGGCATGCCCCCCACCCTCGTGGGCAGGGTGTGGCCCCCCTTGGTGAAGTTCTTGCTCTCAATATTTTTTATATATTTGGAAAACGTCTTTCGTGGAGTTTCAGGACTTTTGGAGCTGTGCAGAATATGTCTCTAATATTTGCTCCTTTTCTAGCCCAGAATCCCACCTGCCAGCATTCTCCCTCTTTATGTAAACCTTGTAAAATAAGAGAGAATAGGCATAAGTATTGTGACATAATGTGTAATAACAGCCCATAATGCAATAAATATCGATATAAAAGCATGATGCAAAATGGACGTATCAGGAACCAAGAACAAGAAAATCAGTAGGGTATTTAACTTTCCCACACAAGACTTCAACATCTCTAGCAATCCCAACTGGTGAAATACTCTATTGGCAAGATTAATTGTAATGCCAATATCTTCTATCTCAGCTGGTGCAATATCATGCATAATTTGTTTGTATAGAGAATGAGGTATTGCACTTGCACTAGCACCAATATCACATAAGCCATGATAGAAATGATCTCCTATTTTAACAGAAATAGCAGGCATGCCTACAACAGGTCTATGTTTATTTTTAGTATCAGGTCTAGCAATTCTAGCAGCTTCATCACAGAAGTAAATAATATGCCCATCAATATTATCGGCCAAGAGATCTTTAACCATAGCAACACTAGGTTAAACTTTAATTTGCTCAGGGGGTTTGGGTGTCTTAATATTACTTTTTTGACCAGAGTTGAAGCTTTAGCATGATCCTTTATTCTAACAAGGAAAGGTGGTTTCTCAATATAAGCAGTAGGAACAACAGGATCATTATAAGTGATAGTCTTTTCTTCAACTTTAATAGGTGCAACTACTTTTACTTCAATGGGAGGATTATATTTAAACCACTTCTCCTTAGGGAGATCAACATGAGTAGCAAAGGATTCACAGAAAGAAGCTATTATCTCATAGTCAAGTCCATATTTAGTGCTAAATTCACAAAAAGCATTGGTATCCATAAAAGATTTAACACAATCAAACTTAGGTGTTATACCTGACTCCTTACCTTCATCGAGATCCCAATCTTCAGAGTTGCTTTTAATTCTTTCCAATAAATCCCATTTGAGTTCAATAGTCTTCATCATAAAAGATCCAGTACAAGAAGTATCGAGCATGGAGCGATTACTGAGAGAAAGCCGAGCATAAATTTTTTGAATAATCATTTCTTTTGAGAACTCATGATTGGGGCATGAATATAACATTGAATTAAGCCTCCCCAAGATTGAGCGATGCTTTCTCCTTCGCGAGGCCAAAAATTATATATATAATTCGATCACGATGAACAAGATGCATAGGATAAAACTTCTAATGAAATTACAATTTCAATCAGTTGTAGTTCCATGATCCCATATCATCACATAGCCTAAACCATGTCAATGCCTCTCCCTTCAAAGATAAAGGGAACACCTTCTTCTTTATAACATCCTCGGGCATACCTATAGGCTTAAATAATCCACAAACTTCATCCACATAGATTAGGTGCAAATCGGGATGTAATGTTCCATCACCTGTGAAAGGATTAGCTAGCAGTTTCTCTATCATACCTAAAGTAATTTCAAAGTAAAAAAATTTAGTAGGTTCAGTAGGTTGAGGAGAAACTCTTTGCTCTACTGGTTGGGGTGAAGATGTTGGGGAACGTAGTAATTTCAAAAAAATTCCTACGCACACGCAAGATCATGGTGATGCATAGCAACTAGAGGGGAGAGTGTAGTCCATGTACCCTCATAGACCATTAAGCGGAAGCTTTATACAACACAGTTGATGTAGTCGTACATCTTCGCGATCGACCGATCCTCAGTGAGGGAATCCTGGATTAGGGGGTGTCCGGATGGCCGGACTATACCTTCAGCCGGACTCCTGGACTATGAAGATACAAGATTGAAGACTTCGTCCCGTGTCTGGGAGGGACTTTCCTTGGCGTGGAAGGCAAGCTTGGCGATACGGATATGTGGATCTCCTACCATTGTAACCGACTTTGTGTAACCCTAACCCTCTCCGGTGTCTATATAAACCATAGGGTTTTAGTCTGTAGGACAACATATAGAACAACAATCATACCATAGGCTAGCTTCTAGGGTTTAGCCTCTCCGATCTCGTGGTAGATCTACTCTTGTACTACCCATATCATCAATATTAATCAAGCAGGATGTAGGGTCTTACCTCCATCAAGAGGGCCCGAACCTGGGTAAAACTTCGTTTCCCTTGCCTCCTATTACCATCCAGCCTAGATGCACAATTCGGGACCCCCTACCCAAGATCCGCCGGTTTTGACACCGACATTGGTGCTTTCATTGAGAGTTCCTCTGTGTCGTCGCCGTTAGCCTTGATGGCTCCTATGATCATCAATAGCGATGCAATCCAGGGTGAGACCTTCCTCCCCGGACAGATCTTCGTCTTCGGCGGCTTCGCACTGCGGGCCAATTCACTTGGCCATCTGGAGCAGATCGAAAGCTATGCCCCTGGCCTTCAGGTCAGATTTGGAAGTTTAAACTACATGGCTGACATCCGCAGGGACTTGATCTTCGACGGATTCGAGCCACTGCCGAGCGCGCCGCACTGTCACGACAAGCATGATCTAGCTCTGCCGCCGAACAATTCCCTAGAGGCCGCATCCGCATCGGCTTTGACCCTTAATTTGGAGCCAACTGCACCGATCGAGGATGGGTGGTTGGACGCCGCCTCGGGGGCTGCGATCCCAATGGCGATCGAGCCAAACACCAGCCCCGCACTCCGCGAGACTCGTGACTCCAAGGAGCCGGACTCCTCTCCGGACTCCGAACCCTCCGCGCCCCTACCGATCGAATCCGATTGGGCGCCGATCATGGAGTTTACTGTCGCGGACATCTTTCAGCACTCCGCCTTTCGGCGATATTCTGAAGAAACTAAAGTCTCTCTCTTTATCAGGAGAGCCATGGCCGGACTACGGCCAGCAAGGTTGGGATACGGACAATGAAGAAATTCAAAGCCCACCCACCACCCACTTTGTAGCCACTGTCGACGATTTAACCGACATGCTCGACTTCGACTCCGAAGACATCGACGCTATGGACACCGATGAAGGAAACGATGAAGACCCAGCGCCTATTAGGCCCTGGAAAGCCACCTCGTCGTATGACATATACATGGTGGACACCCCAAAAGAAGGAGATGGCGATGGAACAGCGGAGGATGACCCCTCCAAGAAACAGCCTAAGCGCCGGCGTCAGCGGCGCCGCTCAAAATCCCGCCAAAACAAATACGGTGATTCCAGCACGGGAGATAATAATACTCCGGAGAGTGCCGAAGAAAACCCCCTCCAGCAAGATTCAGCACAGGAGGATGGAGAAACCAGCCCTCATGAGAGAGCGGCAGACAGAGAGGTCGAGGACGATAATTATATGCCTCCCTCCGAAGACGAGGCAAGCCTACGACGAACGAATTCGTCGTGCCAGAGGATCCCGTCGAGCAAGAGCGTTTTCAACGCAGGCTTATGGCCACGGCAAGAAGCCTCAAGAAAAAACAGCAACAGCTTAGAGCTGATCAAGATTTGCTAGTCGACAGATGGACTGAAGTCCTTGCGGCCGAAGAGCATAAACTCGAACGCCCCTCCAAGAGCTACCCAAAGCGCAGGTTGCTACCCCGATTAGAGGAGGAAGCACTTAAACCTACATCACCAGCACTTGATACGGCCGACCGGCCACCTCGTGGCCGCGACAGAGAGGCCTCTCAGCCCTCCACTCAAGCCGCACCCCATACCAAGGCACGGGAAAATGCGCCAGACCTGCGAGATATGTTGGAGGACAAGGCAAGGCAAACAAGATCGATCTACGAGATCGCGTGGGCGCCCCATGACTCGAGACGAACCGTCACGCCGGACACAAATCCGGTAGGGCCGAACACAGTAGACAAAGCTCATTGGAGCTACGTCGTGATATAGCCCAGTACAGAGGCGCCGCACACCCACTATGCTTCACAGACGAAGTAATGGATCATCAAATCCCCGAGGGTTTCAAACCCGTAAACATCGAATCATATGATGGCACAACAGATCCTGCGGTATGGATCGAGGATTATCTCCTTCATATCCACATGGCCGCGGCGATGATCTCCACGCCATCAAATACCTCCCACTCAAGCTTAAAGGACCAGCTCGGCATTGGCTTAACAGCTTGCCAGCAGGATCAATCAGTTGTTGGGAGGACCTAAGCCGCATTCCTCGACAATTTCCAGGGCACTTATGTGCGACCACCAGACGCCGATGACCTAAGCCACGTAATTCAGCAGCCAGAGGAATCGGCCAGGCAATTCTGGACACGGTTCCTAACAAAGAAAAATCAAATAGTCGACTGTCCGGACGCGAGGCCCTAGCAGCCTTCAAGCACAATATCCGTGACGAGTGGCTTGCCCGGCACCTTGGACAGGAAAAGCCGAAATCTATGGCAGCACTCACGACACTCATGACCCGCTTTTGCGGGAGAAGACAGCTGGCTTGCTCGTAGCAACAATATGACCAAGAACCCTGGTAATTCGGATACCAGGGACAGTAGTGGCAGGTCGCGTCGCAACAAGCAGAAGCGCCGCATTAACGGCGACAATGCTGAGGATACGACAGTTAATGCCGGATTCAGAGGCTCTAAAATCCGGTCAGCGGAAAAAGCCATTCAAAAGAAATCCTAGGGGCCCGTCCAGTTTGGACCGAATACTCGACCGCTTATGCCAGATACATGGCACCCCCGAAAAGCCGGCCAATCACACCAACAGGGATTGTTGGGTGTTCAAGCAGGCAGGCAAGTTAAATGCGAAAATACAGACAAGGGGCTGCATAGCGATGACGACGAAGAGCCCCGGCCGCCGAACAACAGTGGACAGAAGGGTTTTCCCCCACAAGTGCGGACGGTGAACATGATATACGCAACCCACATCCCCAAGAGGGAGCGGAAGCGCGCGTTAAGGGACGTATACGCGGTAGAGCCAGTCGCCCCAAAGTTCAACCCATGGTCCTCCTGCCCGATCACCTTTGATCGAAGGGACCATCCCACTAGCACCCGTCATGGCGGATTCGCCGCATTGGTTCTAGACCCAATTATTGACGGATTTCATCTCACTAGAGTCCTTATGGACGGCGGCAGCAGCCTGAACCTGCTTTACCAGGATACAGTGCGGAAAATGGGCATAGATCCCTCGAGGATTAAGGCCACCAAAACGACCTTTAAAGGCGTAATACCAGGTGTAGAGGCCAACTGTACAGGCTTAGTCACACTTGAAGTGGTCTTCGGATCCCCGGATAATCTCCTAAGTGAGGAGTTAATCTTCGACATAGTCCCATTCCGCAGTGGCTATCACGCACTGCTCGGGCGAACCGCATTTGCCAAGTTCAATGCGGTACCGCACTACGCATACCTTAAGCTCAAGATGCCAGGCCCTCGAGGAGTAATTACGGTCAATGGAAACACCGAACGCTCCCTCCGAACGAAGGAGCACACTGCGGCCCTTGCAGCGGAAGTACAAAGCAGCCTCTCCAGGCAGTTCTCTATTCCGGCCATTAAACATCCGGACACCGTCAAGCGCACCCGGAGTAACCTACAACAAGACCGCCTGGCACGTTCCGAGCAGGCGTAGCAATGCGGCCCCAACCCCAGCCCTAGCAAAAATGCGACACCAGTGCTTCGCGTACATAACTACGCTCTAGAAATACCATGGGTACAGGGGGAGGGGCACCATCACGGCACGCCCGAACACGGCTTAAACCGCACCAGGGGCTGCCGATTTTTTAATTTTCTCTTACTTTCAGGACTCCATTCTTCGGAAGGCCTGTTCGGCAGTTCAATTGCCGCACAAACGATGCAAGAACCAGGGAAGCAGACAAGCCATGCCGCATTACGGAACTCCCAGGTGGTCTCTATCACGAGCAGTATACCTGTTTCGCATACCATTCCGCAGCCTGCCCCTGGAACGGACATGTTAAATAGTCCAACCTTTTGCTTATCGCATTATATCTCTCTCAAAAAACAGAATGCAAAAAAAAGGGCTGCGATCAAAGCAGAACGATACAAATAATGCGATAAGCAAAAGGTTGGACTATTTTAACATGTCCGTTCCAGGGGCAGGCTGGAATGGTATGCGAAACAGGTATACTGCTCGTGATAGAGACCACCTGGGAGTTCCGTAATGCGGCATGGCTTGTCTGCTTCCCTGGTTCTTGCATCGTTTGTGCGGCAATTGAACTGCCGAACAGGCCTTCCGAAGAATGGAGTCCTGAAAGTAAGAGAAAATTAAAAAATCGGCAGCCCCTGGTGCGGTTTAAGCCGTGTTTCGGGCGTGCCGTGATGGTGCCCCTCCCCCTGTACCCATGGTATTTCTAGAGCGTAGTTATGTACGCGAAGCACTGGTGTCGCATTTTTGCGAGGGCTGGGGTTGGGGCCGCATTGCTACGCCTGCTCGGAACGTGCCAGGCGGTCTTGTTGTAGGTTACTCCGGGCGCGCTTGACGGTGTCCGGACGTTTAATGGCCGGACTGGAGAACTGCCTGGAGAGGCTGCTTTGTACTTCCGCTGCAAGGGCCGCCGTGTGCTCCTCCGTTCGGAGGGAGCGTTCGGTGTTTCCATTGACCGTAATTACTCCTCGAGGGCCTGGCATCTTGAGCTTAAGGTATGCGTAGTGCGGTACCGCATTGAACTTGGCGAATGCGGTTCGCCCGAGCAGTGCGTGATAGCCACTGCGGAATGGGACTATGTCGAAGATTAACTCCTCGCTTCGGAAATTATCCGGAGATCCGAAGACCACTTCAAGTGTGACTGAGCCTGTACAGTTGGCCTCTACACCTGGTATTACGCCTTTAAAGGTCGTTTTGGTGGGCTTAATCCTCGAGGGATCTATGCCCATTTTCCGCACTGTATCCTGGTAAAGCAGGTTCAGGCTGCTGCCGCCGTCCATAAGGACTCTAGTGAGATGAAATCCGTCAATAATTGGGTCTAGAACCAATGCGGCGAATCCGCCATGACGGGTGCTAGTGGGATGGTCCCTTCGATCAAAGGTGATCGGGCAGGAGGACCATGGGTTGAACTTTGGGGCGACTGGCTCTACCGCGTATACGTCCCTTAACGCGCGCTTCCGCTCCCTCTTGGGGATGTGGGTTGCGTATATCATGTTCACCGTCCGCACTTGTGGGGGAAAACCCTTCTGTCCACTGTTGTTCGGCGGCCGGGGCTCTTCGTCGTCATCGCTATGCAGCCCCTTGTCTTTTTTGGCATTTAACTTGCCTGCCTGCTTGAACACCCAACAATCCCTGTTGGTGTGATTGGCCGCTTTTCGGGGGTGCCATGTATCTGGCACAAGCGGTCGAGTATTCGGTCCAAACTGGACGGGCCCCTAGGATTTCTTTTGAATGGCTTTTTCCGCTGACCGGATTTATAGCCTCTGAATCCGGCATTAACTGTCGTATCCTCAGCATTGTCGCCGTTAATGCGGCGCTTCTGCTTGTTGCGACGCGACCTGCCACTACTGTCCCTGGTATCCGAATTACCAGGGTTCTTGGTCATATTGTTGCTACGAGCAAGCCAGCTGTCTTCTCCCGCGCAAAAGCGGGTCATGAGTGTCGTGAGTGCTGCCATAGATTTCGGCTTTTCCTGTCCAAGGTGCCGGGCAAGCCACTCATCACGGATATTGTGCTTGAAGGCTGCTAGGGCCTCTGCGTCCGGACAGTCGACTATTTGATTTTTCTTTGTTAGGAACCGTGTCCAGAATTGCCTGGCCGATTCCTCTGGCTGCTGAATTACGTGGCTTAGGTCATCGGCGTCTGGTGGTCGCACATAAGTGCCCTGGAAATTGTCGAGGAATGCGGCTTCCAGGTCCTCCCAACAACTGATTGATGTGGCAAGCTGTTAAGCCAATGCCGAGCTGGTCCTTTAAGCTTGAGTGGGAGGTATTTGATGGCGTGAGATCATGACCCGCGGGCCATGTGGATATGAAGGAGATAATCCCTCGATCAATACGCAGGATCTGTTGTGCCATCATATGATTCGATTTACGGGTTTGAACCCTCAGGAATTTGATGATCCATTACTTTCGTCTGTGAAGCAATAGTGGGTGTGCGGCGCCTCTGTACTGGGCTATATCACGACAGTAGCCTCCAATGAGCTTTGTCTACTGTGTTCGGCCCTACCGGATGTGTCCGGCGTGACGGTTCTCGGTCTCGAGTCATGGTGGGGGCGCCCACGCGATCCGTAAGATCGATCTTGTTTTGCCTTGCCTTGTCCTCCAACATATCCTCGGCAGGTCATGCGCATTTTCCGTGCTTGGACGGGGTGGCGGCTTGAGGGAGGGCGAGGGCCTCTCTTGTCGCGGCCACGAGGTGCCGGTCGGGCCGTATCAAGTGCTGGTGATGTAAGGTTTAAGGTGCTTCCTCCTTCTAATCGGGTTAGCAACCTGCGCTTTGGTAGCTCTTGGAGGGCGTTCGAGTTTATGCTCTTCGGCCGCAAGGACTTCAGTCCATCTGTCGACTAGCAAATCTTGATCAGCTCTAAGCTGTTGCTGTTTTTTCTTGAGGCTTCTTGCTGGCCATAAGCCTGCGTTGAAAACGCTCTTGCTCGACGGGATCCTCTGGCACGAGAATTCGTCATCGTCGAGGCTTGCCTCGTCTTCGGAGGGAGGCATAAATTATCGTCCTCGACCTCTCTGTCTGCCGCTCTCTCATGAGGGCTGGCTTCTCCATCCTCCTGTGCTGAATCTTGCTGGAGGGGGTTTTCTTCGGCACTCTCGGAGTATTATTATCTCCCGTGCTGGAATCACCGTATTTGCTTTGGCGGGATTTTGAGCGGCGCCGCTGACGCCGGCGCTTAGGCTGTTTCTTGGAGGGGTCATCCTCCGCTGTTCCATCGCCATCTCCTTCTTTTGGGGTGTCCACCATGTATATGTCATATGACGAGGTGGCTTTCCAGGGCCCAATAGGCGCTGGTTCTTCATCGTCTCCTGCATCGGCGTCCATACCGTCGATGTCTTCAGAGTCGAAGTCGAGCATGTCGGTTAAAATGTCGATAGTGGCTACAAAGTGGGTGGTGGGTGGGCTTTGAATTTCTTCATCGTCCGTATCCCAACCTTGCTGACCGTAGTCCGGCCAGGGCTCTCCTGATAAAGAGAGAGACTTTAGTGTCTTCAGAATATCGCCGAAAGAGAGTGCTGAAAGATGTCCGCGGCAGTAAACTCCATGATCGGCGCCCAATCGGATTCGATCGGCAGGGCGGAGGTTCGGAGTCCGGAGAGGAGTCGGCTCCTTGGAGTCACGAGTCTCGCGGAGTGCGGGGCTGGTGTTCGGCTCGATCGCCGTTGGGATCGCAGCCCCCGAGGCGGCGTCCAACCACCCATCCTCGATCGGCGTAGTTGGCTCCGAATTAAGGGTCGAGCCGATGCGGGTGCGGCCTCCAGGGCACTGTTCGGCGGCAGAGCTAGATCATGCTCGTCGTGACAGTGCGGCGCGCTCGGCAGTGGCTCGAATCCGTCGAAGATCAAGTCCGCGGATGTCAGCCGTGTAGTTTAAACTTCCAAATCTGACCTGGCGGCCAGGGGCATAGCTTTCGATCTGCTCCAGATGGCCAAGTGAATTGGCCCGCAGTGCGAAGCCGCCGAAGACGAAGATCTGTCCGGGGAGGAAGGTCTCACCCTGGACTGCATCGCTATTGATGATCGTAGGAGCCATCAAGCCTGACGGCGACGACATAGAGGAACTCTCAATGAAAGCACCAATGTCGGTGTCAAAACCGGCGGATCTCGGGTAGGGGGTCCCGAACTGTGCGTCTAGGCCGGATGGTAACAGGAGGCAAGGGACACGAAGTTTTACCCAGGTTCGGGCCCTCTCGATGGAGGTAAAACCCTACGTCCTGCTTGATTAATATTGATGATATGGGTAGTACAAGAGTAGATCTACCACGAGATCGGAGAGGCTAAACCCTAGAAGCTAGCCTATGGTATGATTGTTGTTGTGTGTTGTCCTACGGACTAAAACCCTCCGGTTTATATAGACATCGAAGAGGGTTAGGGTTACATAGAGCCGGTTACAATGGTAGGAGATCTGCATATCCGTATCGCCAAGCTTGCCTTCCACGCCAAGGAAAGTCCCATCCGGACACGGGACGAAGTCTTCAATCTTGTATCTTCATAGTCCAGGAGTCCGGCTGAAGGTATAGTCCGGCTATCCGAACACCCCCTAATCCAGGACTCCCTCAGTGATGAAGTTGGTGATATGAAGCGCGTCGTTGGGTAGATTGTGTTGCAGCTGGTAGCCGAAGAACTACAGGAGGCCACGCACGAAGCTATGGATCGGGAATCCGAGGCCTCTCCCAAAGTACCCCAGGCACGGGATGTACTCACCATTACAGGGCTCGAGTGGAACTTCTCCGGTCGGGAGCCAGATCCTTGGATCCGTTGGCATTATGAGATGGCCCTTGTATGCCTGGACCTCCCCTTCCATGGCGATGGAGGGGAGCCACTTACCCATAGACTTGGGAGCGGCCCGCACTGTCTACTCTCCCTCCTTGTAAGAGATCCGCTTCCGCTTCTTGCCGACGGCACTTGACGAAGCCTTCTACCAGGGAGCTTGCTCCCCCTTCACGCTCCTTGTTCTGGCCATCAGCACTGGAGGAGATGAGGACGGTGAAACACGCAGCAGGTGAACAAGTGTTGGCGGCGCGTCAAATGAAACTAGGTCGCGGGGGGAAGGAGTTGAAATGAGCAAGTGGGGTGATACTGAAAACCCTCCACTTTCTCTCCTCTTATCGTCTCCCGAAACAAAAGCGTCGGGTCACACAAGCCACATAAGTGTTTCCCTCTTTCACCGATTTCCTTTTTTACTGGGAGCCGACGCAAAAATCATTGCAACATCATCATTACCCCCTGATGTTAATGTAATACACTCTAAGAGCCTTCCTGGCAAACTTCAACCTTGCTCTAGGGTGGAGCGTAAGTCTGGCGTGCAGCCTCCTGCAGGGTAGCGCGAATGCGCCCATCTAATATCCGGCCACCCAGCAAGAGAAGGCCGAGGCAAAACTCGGAGGAATACAACAACCCGTCAAAGATCTCGGGGACCTCCTCTGCGACCTCTGTCACGCTCGGGGGCAAATGGCGGTGCCCTACACCGGGGGTGGCATTCTCAATGGAGCCCGGCCTTGGAGTCTACAGGGGGGCACTAAGCCCAGGGCAAACGAAGAAGCCTTAATGGAGCACTAGAGATCTTTGTGGCCTCCAAGACAAGGGTGGAGGCACCCTAGATCGCATCTGCTATCTTGTAAGCCCTAGACCTCCCTGTCTATATAAAGAGAGGTTGGGCAAACCCCTAGGGCATCCAATCTCTGATAGACAAAATCTCAGTAGCAACAAAAACACCATTGTAACTCCTCCCACAAGGTATACCTCCACCATGAATAACGAAAGCAAGCAGGATGTAGGGTATTACTCTATAGAGGCCTGAACCTGGATAAACCCTGTGTGTGACCACCAATCTAAGACTTCCAGCTGCGCTTAGACCCCTGCCGAGGGATCTGGCGGTATTTTGCACCGTCACACACTGTTGTCTCCCTGCTCAAGATATCATATTAGATCAAGGAGCAGCAGATCACATGCATACAAACACCAATGTCATATCGGGCGTGGAACAAAAACTACATCTTGTCGGATCAAGCTTGGAAGTTGAGCCCAAAGGACCCAAACCGGGAACCAGATAAAACATCTAGCCCAATGTGAGAACCTTGTATCGATGTTAGATCGACTCTCGAAGAAACCACCATTGGGACAAATGTCAGATCGGATTAGAGCAAAAAATTTGCTCCCACCACCACCCATCTGGCGACAGCTGCTGAAGGATCACCCTTCAATGTGAACGCAAGTGAGAACAACGGACATGCTGGTACATCTCCAACATATCGATAATTTTTTATTGTTCCATGCTTTTATATTATCACTCTTGGATGTTTTACATTCATTTTATAGCAACTTTATATCATTTTTGGGACTAACCTATTGACATAGTGCCCAGTGCCAGTTGCTATTTTTTACATCACAGAATATCAGTACCTAATAACCCACAATTATAGGGGATCGCAACAGTTTTTGAGGGTACAGTATTCAACCCAAATTTGTTGATTCGACACAACGGGAGACAAAGAATATTCTCAAGTATTAGCAGCTGAGTTGTCAATTCAACCACACCTGGAAACTTAATATCTGCAGCAAAGTATTTAGTAGCAAATTAATATGATAGTAGTGGTAACGGTAGCAAAAGGTAATGATAACAAAAGTAATGTTTTTTGTATTTTGTAGTGATTGTAACAATAGCAATGGAAAAGTAAATAAGAGAAGAACAATATATGGAAAGCTCGTAGGCAATGGATCGGTGATAGAGAATTATGCCGGATGTGGTTCATAATGTAACAGTCATAACCTAGGGTGACACAGAACTAGCTCCAATTCGTCAATGTAATGTAGGCATGTATTCCGAATATAGTCATACGTGCTTATGGAAAAGAACTTGCATGACATCTTTTGTCCTACCCTCCCATGGCAGCGGGGTCCTAGCGGAAACTAAGGGATATTAAGGCCTCCTTTTAATAGAGTACCCGACCAAAGCATTAACACATAGTGAATACATAACTCCTCAAACTACGGTCATCACCGGGAGTGGTCCCGATTATTGTCACTTCGGGGTTGCCGGATCATAACACATAGTAGGTGACTATAGACTTGCAAGATAGGATCAAGAACTCTCATATATTCATGAAAACATAATAGGTTCAGATCTGAAATCATGGCACTCGGGCCCTAGTGACAAGCATTAAGCATAGCAAAGTCATGGCAACATCAATCTCAGAACATAGTGGATACTAGGGATCAAACCCTAACAAAACTAACTCGATTACATGATAAATCTCATCCAACCCATCACCGTCCAGCAAGCCTATGATGGAATTACTCATGCACGGCGGTGAGCATCATGAAATTGTGATGGAGGAAGGTTGATGATGACGATGGCGACGAGATTCCCCTCTCCGGAGCCCCGAACGGACTCCAGATCAGCCCTCCCGAGAGGTTTTAGGGCTTGGCGGCGGCTCCGTATCGTAAAACGCGATGAATCCTTTCTCTGATTTTTTTTCTCCGAAAGGAATATATAGAGTTGGAGTGAGGTCGGAGGAGCTCCAGGGGGCCCACGAGGTAGGGGCGCGCCCCCCACCCTCGTGGCTAGGGTGTGGGCCCCCTGGTCTTCATCTTTTGCAGGTTTTTTATTATTTCCAAAGTCTCCGTGAAGTTTCAGGTCATTCCGAGAACTTTTGTTTCTGCACATAAATAACCATGGCAATTCTGCTGAAAACAGCGTCAGTCCGGGTTAGTTCCATTCAAATCATGCAAGTTAGAGTCCAAAACAAGGGCAAAAGTGTTTGGAAAAGTAGATACGACGGAGACGTATCAACTCCCCCAAGCTTAAACCTTTGCTTGTCCTCAAGCAATTCAGTTGACAAACTGAAAGTGATAAAGAAA
>NC_053027.1:73381723-73402816 GCF_003073215.2 Triticum urartu | reverse complement strand
ACCAAGGAGTTTGTAAGGGCAAGGAGATCGCCTACTTCGTGAAGATCTACCACTAGTGAGGCAAGTCCTTCGTGGGCGATGGCCATGGTGGGATAGACAAGGTTGCTTCTTCGTGGACCCTTCGTGGGTGGAGCCCTCCGTGGACTCGCGCAATCGTTACCCTTCGTGGGTTGAAGTCTCCATCAACGTGGATGTAGGATAGCACCACCTATCCGAACCACGGGAAAAACATCCGTGTCTCCAATTGCGTTTGAATTCTCCAAACCCTTCCCTTTACATTCTTGCAAGTTGCATGCTTTACTTTCCGCTGCCAATATACTCTTTGCATGCTTGCTTGAATTGTGTGATGATTGCTTGACTTGTCCTAAAATAGCTAAAATCTGACAAGAACTAAAATTGGGAAAAGGTTAAGTTTTTATTTGGTCAAGTAGTCTAATCACCCCCCTCTAGACATACTTTCGATCCTACAAGTGGTATCAGAGCTTTGGTCTCCATTTGCTTTGATTTCCATAGCTTTTGGTGGTCATAGCCTTGGTTTCAAAACCTAGGAGAGTATGGCGTCTAGTGAGGGAAATTATCACCGTAGAGGTCCTTACTTTAATGGTACTAATTTTGCTAGTTGGAAGCATAAAATGAAAATGCATATTCTTGGACATAACCCCGCCGTTTGGGCTATTGTGTGTGTTGGTTTGCAAGGTGACTTCTTTGATGGGAGAGAACCAAACCGTGAAGCTACCGCGGATGAGTTGAAGATGTTGCAATACAATGCTCAAGCTTGTGATATTCTCTTCAACGGATTGTGCCCCGAAGAATTCAACAAAATCAGCCGTCTTGAGAATGCAAAGGAAATTTGGGACACTTTGATTGATATGCACGAAGGTACCGACTCCGTCAAGGAATCCAAATTGGATGTGCTTCAAAGTCAACTTGACAAGTTCAAAATGAAGGATGGTGAAGGTGTCGCTGAAATGTACTCTAGGCTTGCTCTCATTACAAATGAGATTGTCGGCTTAGGAAGTGAAGAGATGACCGATAGATTCATCATCAAGAAGATTCTAAGAGCCTTGGATGGAAAATATGATACCGTGTGCACATTGATCCAAATGATGCCCAATTACAAAGATCTCAAGCCAATGGAGGTAATTGGAAGAATTGTTGCTCATGAGATGTCACTTAAGGACAAAGAGGAACTTCACAACAAATCAAGTGGTGCCTACAAAGCCTCATGTAAAGCCCCTACATCATCAAGTGAGAAACAAAACTTCAATGAAGAATTGAGCTTAATGGTGAAAAACTTCAACAAGTTCTACAAGAGTAGAAGCAAAGATAGAAGCTCCAAGTCAAGGTCCTACAATGACAAAAGATCTTCTGGTCGAGAGCGAAACTGCTACAATTGTGGAAGACCCGGACACTATTCCAATGAGTGTACGGCTCCCTACAAGAGAACAGAAGACTCTCCAAAAAGAAGAAGAAAAAGAGAAGAATCACCACCAAGAGAGAGAAGGAGTAGAGATGATCGTTATGAACGAAGACACTCACGGAGAAGCAAGGATTCGGAAAGGAAGGAAAAATCATCAAGGAGCTACACAAAACGAAGACATCAGGCTCATGTTGGTGAATGGGTATCCGGCTCCGGCTCCGACAACCACTCCAAGAGAAGTTATCACTCCTGTCGGAGTAAATAGCCATGGGTAGCCTAGCCGGCTTCCCCTGGCCCTTTTGAAAAAATTACGAACCCATCCGGCTCTCAAGAATCCAAGACATGGGGCTGCCTTCCCCTTGCTGGCTGTCATCTAGGCCGGCTTTCGGAAGGCGGCCCGACTTTAGCCCTCATGAAGAAAGCCATGGGAGGGCCGACTTCGAGAAGCCGGCCGTGAGAAGGCCGACTCCAAGAAGCCGGCTCCCATAAAGCGGTCGAGACCGTACCCGCAAAGTTTGCATCCACCTAGCGGCGATGAGACGGGGCGTGGCTACAGTGAAGCCTGCCACCCCCAAATCCCGGAGCACGACCGGCACAGTGTGCTGTACGGGTGACCATGACCCGCCCGGCGCAACACTGTTGCCATGTTGACCCTGACGCCATCCACGATGGGCTGCCAGTGCAGCCCACGGGCGGTGGGCCCCTTCAGGCAGAGAGACACCCGAAGGCGGCCCCGCCTCCCCCAGTCGGCCCAAGACAGAGCCGGATCCCCACAGCCGGCTTGCCGCCCTCCTCGAAGGAGACGCCCCATTAAGGGGACAAGACGCGGTGAGGCTACAGCAATCGCTCGCCGGACGGCGGTACTGTAGCCACGCCTACCATGACGAAGCCCACGTCCCCAAGATGGAGCAACAGTGACTAGCCGCCGACCAGGACCTGGACGGTGGGGCCCGCCTGTCGACTGAGGAGCCGGCAGCCGGCGGGACCCACCAGTCGACGGGCCCCAGCGGCCGGCGCAGAAGCCGGCGGGCGCAGTCATAGACGGCTGGGCCCCGCGCCCAGTCGGATTACCATTGTACCCCCGGGGGTAGGCCTATATAAACCCCCCGGGGCACCCATGCAAAGGGTTCGACCCCCAGCAAGTTTTAGACACCACACAAGGAGAAGAAGCAAGCTAGCCGTGCCTTTCTTCCTCCTCCCACCGAACAGCTCAAGGAGCATCGTGTAGCTACTTGTCCATCTAGTGATCATGCGGAGACTCCGCAGAGCAGCAGTAGGGGTGCTATCTCCACGGAGAGCCCCGAAGCTGGGTAAGATTCGCCGGCGTGCATGTCTTCGCCTCATCCCGTTTCCAAGCACCGGCGACGTCTTACTGGCTCCCATAATGATAAGCCATCCGTTGGCATATGTCGCACCTACCACCCGACATTTGGCGCCCACCATGGGGCCAGGTGCACCGTTGTCCGGAGACCTGTTCTGGACGGGAACCCTCTTCCTCCCCAGCGAGCGTAGCCAGCCCGGCACACCCGATGGCGCTTGCCACGACACGCTGCAAGGCGTCACCAGCATCTGCGCGGTGAGCAGCCTCGCCGATCTCCTCGACGAAACCCTCATCTCCGACGAGCTCGCCTCCGATGCGGGCACCGACCACCTCGCCAACCTCCTCGGCCAGCTCCATGTCTCCAGCGAGCCCGCTGTGGATCTGGAGTCGGTTGGCTCCACTGACCCGATGCCTGTCGACTCCGACACAGCCTCCTTCGGCACCTTCCCCACCAACGTCGCGATCTACAACGACCAGCTTCCTCGGACCGACGGCCGCGATACTGTCACCACCGAGGTGATGGTCATCGGCCACGGCGGCCCGGCCGACGAGAGCGCCCACGAGGCCCCGCACGCGGCGGCCCACGACTTGTCCATCCCCCTCCCGGCTGATGCCAACGACGAAGCACTGGAGGCACGCCGCCTCGCCCTCCTCGCAGAGGGCCGGAGGCTGGCTTCCGTGAGACGCCTCACTGAGGCCTACCAGCGCGAAGCCGACCGCGCCGCCTTCGGCACGCCGGCCCCGGGCGGGCCAAGCCGGGCCGGCGTTGTCAAGCAACACGGCGCCGTCCTCGCCGACACGCTGGGAGTCGACCGCCCGGTCTATGCCACTCCGCTCGAGAACTTGCATGCCGCCCAGGCGGCCGTGGACGAGTTGGACGGCTTGGAGGCCGAAGAACTCCCCCACATGACCCGGCGCATCCAGCAGCTGATTGACGCGGCCGCACGGCGGCACGAAGCCGACGCCCGCGCGGGAAGCCCTCCCCCGCGCCGAGATCATGGCGCGACGTCCCGGACACCGACTGCGAGCAACGCCCGCGCGCGGCGCGAGAAAGAGCCGGTGGCCAGCCGAAGCCAGACCCGAATCTCCATCGAGCGAGACGCGGACGGCCATCCCCAAGCCATGGAATGGCGGGGCAACCCGCCTCCGCCTCGACCCCGTGGAGAGAGATATCCCACCCCACCGCCAGTGGCGCACCCGACTCTCAGCGGCCGACTAGGTCGCCGTGAAGGAGTCGGCGAGAACGACGCCCGCCATCGGATCGACCGCCTGGCGCGGTCCCTGGCCCTGGACGATGTCGGCCCGCCTTGTTTCGGCCCCCGCACCCGCGACGAGCCTTTCCCCAAAGGGTTCTCACTCCCAAGAGACACGCCCAAGTACAACGGCTCCGTGAAGCCGGAAGATTGGTTGATCGACTACTCCACGGCGGTCAGCATAGCCAACGGCAACCGGCGCGTTGCCGTGAAGTACGTGCCCCTCATGCTGCAAGGCACGGTGCGGACCTGGCTCAACAGCCTCAAGCCTCTCAGCATCAACAGCTGGCTAGATTTCACCGAAGCTTTCATCCGCAACTTCACCAGCAACTACAAGCGGGCTCCCAAGCCCAGGCAGCTCTCCCTGTGCGTACAGGGCCCAGCCGAGTCCACTCGCGACTACCTCACGCGTTGGGCCGAGCTCCGCAATTCTTGCGAGAGGGTGCACGAGGTGCAAGCCATCGAATACTTCACTGCCGGGTGCCGAGAAGGTACCCTCCTCAAGCACAAGCTCCTCTGTGAAGAGCCGACTACCCTCGACGAGCTTCTGGACATAGCAGACAAATACGCCACCGCCGACTCTTTGATGAAGACCGAGCTCCGGGTAGACGCGTCCGGGAAAGTACTCAACCCGGCGCCCAAGACGCCGGTAGGGGATTCCGGCCGACGCCCCCACCCGAACGACCACAAGCGCAAGGGTCCTGCGCCGCCTCCCGCCAGTCGGCAGGTGGCCACGGTCGAAGACGCGCCGCCTGAAGGGCGACCCGCGCCCAAGAAGCCCAAGGGCGGGCGGCCGGCTTGGCAGCCGGCTTTCTCCTACGAGCAAACTCTCGACGCCCCGTGCAAATTCCATAGCGGCATGAAGCCGTCTAACCACACAACCCGGAAGTGCCATTGGCTCACCCGAATCTCTAAAGGCGAAGGGCTCGCGCCGCCTCCGCCTGCCGGCCCGCCGCCTCCGGCTCCGCCGCCTCCGGCCGCTCGGCCCGCAGTCGGAGCCGGGCACGACGAATTCCCCGACGAGCAAGCAACCTACGTCGTCTTTACAAGCCAGCTCGAAGACCGGTGCGGCAAACGCCGAGAGCACCAGGAAGTCAGCGTGGTCGCTGCCAACCCCGCCGGACACATGCATTGGTCAGAAAAACCCATCAGCTGGAGCCGGGCCGACCACCCAGAGGTGATGCCGTCTCCCGGCTCTTATGTGTTGGTCCTGGAAGCCACGTCTCCCGGCTCTTATGTGTTGGTCCTGGAAGCCACCCTCGCGACGGACAGACGCGCTGCCCGCTTCTCCCGCGTGCTGATAGACGGCGGGAGCAGCATCAACATCCTGTACCGTGACACCCTGGAGAAGCCAAATGTCAAGACGAAGCAGCTCATGCCTACCCGGACGGTGTTCCAGGCATCGTACCCGGCTTGTCCTGCGCCCCATCGGCAAGATCAAGATTGATGTACTCTTTGGGGACAAGGAGCATTTCCGCCGGGAAGCAATCTGGTTTGAAGTGGTGGACCTGGAGAGCCCCTACCATGCGTTGCTTGGCCGACCCGCCTTGGCCAGGTTCATGGCAGTTCCCCACTATGCATACCTCAAGATGAAGATACCGAGTTCCAAGGGCGTCATCACCGTAGCCGGCGATTACAAGAAGTCTCCCGAGTGCGCTGCCGCCAGCAGCCGGCTGGCCGAGTCCCTTGTGATTGCCGAAGAGAAGAAGATGTTGGACCGGGTCATGGCCATGGCCAGCAAGCAGCCGAACCAGTCCCCCGACCCCAAGGAGTATGATGTCCAACGATCTTTCCAGACGGCCAAAGAAACCAAGAAGATACCCCTTGACCCCGAACACCCCGAGAGGTTTGCCGTCATCGGGGCAAGCCTGAACAGCAAATAGGAAGGCGAGCTCGCCGATTTCCTCCGTGAGAATCGGGACATCTTTGCATGGTCCCCCAAGGACATGCCGGGTGTTCCGAAGGAATTCGCCGAGCACAAACTACACATCCGAGAAGACGCGAAACCAGTCAAGCAGCCCCTCCGCCGACTATCAGAGGAAAAGAGAAGGATTGTAGGGGAGGAGATAGCCCGGCTTCTGGCAGCCGGCTTCATTATGGAAGTCTTCTTTCCAGAGTGGCTTGCCAACCCGTTCCTCGTGTTAAAGAAGAACAAAAAGTGGCGCATGTGTATAGACTACACAAGCCTCAACAAGGCCTGCCCTAAAGATCCCTTTGCCCTGCCGAGGATTGACCAAGTGATAGACTCCACGGTCGGATGCGAGCTGTTGAGTTTCTTGGATGCTTACTCAGGATAACACCAGATAAAGCTAGATCCGGACGACCGCCTGAAGACCGCCTTCATCACGCCATTTGGAGCCTTCTGCTACCTGACTATGACATTTGGCTTGAGAAATGACGGTGCCACTTTTCAGCGTTGCATGCAGAAGTGCCTCCTCAAGCAACTCGGCAGAAATGCTCACGTCTACGTAGACGACATTGTGGTGAAGACGGAGAGGCGCGGCACCTTGCTGGAAGACCTCAAAGAAACGTTTGAGAACCTACGCCGGTTCCAAATCAAGCTCAACCCCGAGAAATGCATGTTCGGAGTGCCAGCCGGCCAGCTCCTAGGCTTCCTGGTCTCCGAACGCGGCATCGAATGCAACCCGGTGAAGATCAAGGCCATCGAGAGAATGGCGATCCCCACCAAGATTCGAGACATCCAGAAGTTCACCGGATGCTTGGCCTCTTTGAACCGCTTCATCAGCCGGCTCGGAGAGAAAGCTCTCCCCCTCTACCGCTTCATGAAGAAGAGCACTCATTTCGAGTGGAATGACCAGGCTAACCAAGCTTTTCACGAGCTGAAGAAGATGCTGGCCACGCCGCCTGTCCTAGCGGCGCCGACTGAGAAAGAGCCCATGCTCCTTTACATTGCCACAACCAGCCGGGTGGTCAGCACCGTCATCGTAGTCCAACGCCCAGAAGAAGGCCGAGCCCAGCCGGTCCAGAGGCCAGTGTATTATTTGAGTGAGGTGCTATCCGCCTCAAAGCAGAACTACCCGCACTACCAGAAGATGTGTTACGGCGTGTACTTCACCGCCAAGAAGCTGAAGCCCTACTTTCAAGAGCATCCCGTCACGGTCGTACGCACCGCCCCGCTGGCCGAGATCATAGGCAGCCGGGATGCATCCGTCCGGGTGGCGAAATGGGCCATCGAGCTGGCCCCTTACATGATCTTCTACCAGCCCCGCACCGCCATCAAGTCCCAAGCACTGGCCGACTTCCTCGTCGACTGGGCCGAGACCCAGTACCTGCCGCCGGCTCTCGACTCCACCCATTGGCGCATGCACTTTGACGGGTCCAAGATGCGCACCGGCTTGGGAGCCGACATCGTCCTTACCTCTCCCAAAGGCGACAAGCTCAGATACACACTGCAGATTCACTTTGCCGCCTCCAACAATGTAGCCGAATACGAGGCACTCATGCACGGGCTCCGGCTTGCCAAGGAACTCGGCATCTGCCGGATCCTATGTTATGGCGATTCGGACTTGGTGGTTCAGCAATCATCCGGCGACTGGGACACCAAGGACGCAAATATGGCAAGCTACCGCTTCCTGGTTCAGCAACTCAGCGGATACTTTGAAGGATGCGAGTTCCTCCATGTACCGCGAGCCGACAACGAGCCAGCCGATGCCCTGGCTCGAATAGGCTCCACTCGGCAAGCAATACCAACCGGCGTCGCTCTACAACGCCTCCTCAAGCCGTCCATAAAGCCGTCTCCAGAGTCCGATTCCATCTTCATACCACCTGACCCCAACGCGGCCGGGTCCGGCTCGAAGAACCAAGCAGCCGACCCCGGGACTTCAGTAGTCGGCCCGGGGACTTCGGCAACCGGCTCGGGGACTGCCACACCCGGCTCGGGGACTGCCGTAGCCGGCCCGGGGACTGCACCAACACAACAGCCGGCGGCCGACTCCAGCATTTCACCACCCAGCCCGCCCACCCTGGTGGCAGTAGCCACATTGGCAGTAGGAGAAGTCGCGGCTCCGTCATGGGCTCAGTCCATCCTCAACTTCCTAGTAAACCAAGATCTGCCGGCTGACGAAACAGAGGCAAGACAAGTCCAACGTCGAGCCGGAGCATACACAATCGTCAACAGAGAACTCGTCAAGCGCAGTGTCACTGGAGTCCTCCAACGGTGCGTCGAGCAAGAGAAGGGCATTGCAATCCTCAGAGACATTCACCAAGGAGAATGCGGCCACCATGCGGCTTCAAGATCACTCGTCTCCAAAGCTTTCCGCCATGGTTTCTTCTGGCCGACTGCTTTGGATGACGCCAAAGAATTAGTTAAATATTGCAAAGGGTGCCAACTCTTCAGCTCCAAGAAACACATGCCGGCTTCGGCACTCAAGACCATTCCCCTCACCTGGCCCTTCGCCGTTTGGGGACTGGACATGGTGGGCCCATTCAAGACGGCGCGCGGCGGCATGACGCATTTGCTCGTCGCCGTGGACAAATTCACCAAGTGGATTGAGGCAAAGCCGATCAAGAAGCTGAATGGGCCGACTGCTGTGACATTCATCGCAGACATAACAACTCGGTACGGCGTGCCACACAGCATCATCACCGACAATGGAACGAATTTTGCCAAAGGAGCCTTGGCACGTTTCTGCGCAGCGCAAGGTATCCGGCTGGACTTAGCGTCCGTCGCCCACCCGCAGTCAAACGGCCAGGTCGAGCGAGCCAACAGCCTCATCCTCTCCGGCATCAAGCCCCGACTGGTCGAACCGCTGGAGCGTTCAGCCGGCTATTGGCTCGATGAGCTGCCAGCTGTCCTATGGAGTCTGCGCACTACCCCAAACAAGTCAACCGGCTTCACTCCTTTCTTCCTCGTGTACGGTGCCGAGGCGATCATCCCAACCGACATCGAGTTCGACTCGCCCCGGGCAACCATGTACACGGAGGCGGAGGCCAAGGAAGCACGAGAAGACGGCGTCGACCTGCTGGAAGAAGGCCGGCTGTTAGCCCTCAGCCGGTCTGCCATCTACCAGCAGGGTTTGCGCCGCTACCACAGTCGGAAGGTCAGACCAAGATCCTTCCAAGAGGGCGACCTTGTGCTCCGGCTGATCCAGCGAACAGCCGGCCAGCACAAGCTCTCAGCCCCTTGGGAGGGCCCCTTCGTCATCAGCAGAGCTTTAGGCAACGACTCCTACTACCTAATCGACGCACAAAAACCCAAGGCACGCAAGAGAGACGACTCCGGCAAGGAGTCAGAACGACCATGGAACACCAACCTCCTTCGAAGATTTTACAGTTGAAATGCAGTACGTATCACGCTAACTCTTGCACTAAGTACGAGACAATAGGCCCCCCGAGGAGGGCTCGGGGACTGCCATCTTTTATTTATAAATGAAGAGTATCATGCTTATGACCTTGTCATTTTATTTACTTGTTCCGTCCGGCACCGGGTTCGACTAGTCGGCCCGGGGACTGGCCGACTTGAGTTATATTAGAAGTCCTACCCGCGGTCAGACAAGTAGTGTGCCGACACCCAGGCTTAGCTCTTGCCAAAGTCGCAGTTCGAAGAACCGGCTGTCTGGCTGGCAAGGGTCAAAACCAGGAAAGGATGTGCACACGAAAAATGGCTAGGGACCAACGGACTAATATAACGAAAGCCGGTTTGCCGCCTACCACCGACCGACTACCAGAGTAGCCGGCCGGCTGGTTTCCATTCACTTCACTTCAATCCAAGAAAGCTCGAGTACTTGCCTCCCCAAAGAGGGAAGGCGGCAAAGGAAAAAAGCCTAAGGATAAAAAGCATATGCAAATGGAAACCAAACATGCACATAATAATATTTACATAAAAGACCTCCAAGAGGCCAGCATTCAACATAGTTTGGATACACCCCCAGTGGGTGGAACTGCGAAAGCTTAATAAAGATTTTTCAAAAAGAAACAAGCAGGAAAAACAAGGACGGCAGGTTAAGCCGGCGGAGCGACCGACGAGCCGGGCTGGTCGGTGGAGACGGTTGTGCCGGCTGAAGAAGTGGCCGGCTGGCGAACCTCGGCTTGATCACCGCCTCCCGCAGAGGGCGCGCTTCCGCGCGCCTCGTTGCTGGAGGCACGGTCAGCCTGAGGCCGGCCGGTTGTTCCACTAGCCGGCTCGACGTCTTCACCGTCCTCTTCTTCGTCATCTTCGCCCTCGTCGCTGGAGGCGATCTCCTCTGCCGAGTCCTCGCCCACCGCCGGGTTCAGACCGAACCACTCCTCCAGCTGGGCAACGCCATCATCGTTGATTTCAGGCGCAAAAATGCTGATATCGGTACACTCGGCGATCGTCGAAGCGTGTTGGGCGATAGCTGGCCGCACCTCCTCCAGCTCCGCGTCGGCCTCCAGCCGCCAAGTACGCAGCTGGTCCAGGTTCAGCCCTGGGTACCAGGCTCGGACGAACTCCAATGCCCGCCCGGCTCCAAGACGGGCCGCCGACGCATTCCAAGCTTCAAAGCGACCGACTGCGACCTCCAGCCAGTCGGCGGTCCGGCTTGGGGTGCGGGGGATCGTCTCGCCAGGCCAGAGGGCGGCCAACACCTGCGCCCCGCGCTTGGACAGCCAAGAGCTGCTCCTCAAGCGTCCGATTTGCGTCCAGCGCGATGTTGACCCCCGCCTAACAGCGCGCCTCGCGATGGGCCTCGATGGTTTGGGCGGCAAAGGCGGAGTAGCCGGGAAAGTAGTCTGCGCAAGAAAATAGGCAGCAGCACAAGTCAGGCCAAAAACCAGGCGGCAAGGGGCAGGAGAGGAGCGAGGAAGGTGGCTTACCGTCGATCAAGTCCTTGATGCGGCCAAAGCCTTCATCCAGCGCTCGCCGGGTCTCAGCCCAGCTCGCCGCCTCAGTCTCAAACTCTGCCTTCAGGGCGGCCTCGCTATCCTGCGCTTTCTGCAGGGCCGCCTTGTGGCTCTCCTCCTGGTCAGCCAGCTTCTTGGTCAGGCGGTCACGCTCCTGTACCAAGGCAGCGTACTCGGCATCCTTGGTGCGAAGGGCAGCCTGCGCTTCGCCGAGCTCCCTCCTCAAGTCGGCGTTGGCCCCTGAAAGCACGAAAGACGAGAGAAAAAACCAATAAGGAAAAAGTCATCAAGGAAGATCCGACCCGACAGCTCAGCAGTCGGCCCGAATCTCGGGGACTACACCCAGTGGGTGCGCTGACGCGCCCCCACGGAAGAAAACAAGTTCAAGCACTTACTTCGGCTGTTGACCAGGTCGTCGGTCTTCCGACCCAACTCCTGAGCCTGGGAGTTGAAGGCGGCGGCACGGGAGTTATGATATTCCTGGAAGTTTAGACAGGAAGCAAGAATAAGGTAGTCGTCAAGGAAGATCCGACCCGACTGCTCAACAGTCGGCTCGAATCTCGGGGGACTACACCCAGTGGGTGCGCTGACGCGCCCCCACGGAAGAAATCAAGAGACCAAAGCGGCCAAGAATGAAAGACTCACCCGGATGGCGGCCCGCGTCGACAGCAACTCCTGGGTGTACTGCTTCAGCAGGGCGGCCTGAGCTTGAAGCCGGCTCCGGACCTCTTGGGCCGCCACATTCAGCTCGCCAGTCCCCCCGCTGGGAGTCCACTCGGACGTGGCAGTGCTGGCCGCCTCCAGGGCCTCCGTCGACTGGCCGGCGCCCGCAACTCGGTGCGACTCCGGCGGAGCGGCGCTTCCCCTGCGCGCCAACGCGTCACCGGCTGCACATCGAGGCCGGCTCCGACCTCCGGCTCACCCCCGGCCGGCTCCTCTGGCGCCGCTGACGATTGGCCGCCTTGGCCCACTTCGGTTGGCGCTGCCGGCAGCGCTCTCTCCGCGAAGACCACGAGGTCCTCCCCCCTCTCCATCAACGGCGGGTCTTGGACGATTTCCTCCGCCAGGGGCAATGGGGTGTCAGGGGCCACGGCTCGGAGGGGAATGGCGAGCAATGGAGGCTGGTTACACGAGCCCTCTGCCCCCGTCTCCGCGGTCGCCGCCTCCGCTTGGGCCTTGGCTGCCGCATCGGCCTGCTCCTTCGCCGCCTGGGCGGCCGCTTGTTCCGCCGCCTCCCGTTCCTCCCGCACCTCACGGGCGTTCCGCTCCGTGGCCTCCCTGAGGTCGGCGCGGGGGTCCACGCGGCGGGAGCCTGAAGACCCTCCAGTCGGCTCAACTACGGAGCCGCCCGGACCCCGCTCCAGGGAAAGCGGCGCCCTGTCCAGCGAGCGAGGAAAGGTTAGAAAGAATGTTCAACAGAAGAGAACAATGGAAAGCATGCGTCTAAGCAATCGACGACTTACGCTGAGACCGCCTGAGGCTGCTTCACCACCTTGCGGAAGCGGGCCGCTTTCGCGGCCGCTTCATCTCGTTTGGTCGCCGCGGCGGAGGCTTTGGACTTCTTCGGCCAACTGCCGAAGAGGATTGACGCGGCCCGGCGCTTCTGTGTGCCGCCGCTGGCAGCCGGCGCGGTGGACAAGCCCGCGCCTTGATGATCGGCCGCCGGCTGGCGGCGCGGGGCGACTTCGGCTTCGGCATCATCCGGCCAGTCCTCGAAGCTGGCGGTAAGCCCTATGCCTCCGGGCTCGTTGCTGTCCCCCACGACGGCGTCTTCCATGGCGGCCGCCCCCAAATCCGAGTCGTCGGCGTCGTCCACCGTGCGGTCGGGGGCGTACTGGCGTTCTGTCCCTGCTACCCCGGTTGCCAGCGGAAGAAGGGGGTTCTGCTAAGAAGAACCGACTGATCAGAAGCCGGCCATCATAAAGCCGGCTACCAACAAAAAGAAGAAAGAGAGGAAAGCTTACCACGGGCGGAGGGTTGGCGCGAGAATACGGCGCCTTGCCGTATCGCCAGTCCTCGGCGAGCTTGCAATTGGAGATATAATTTACCATGAGCGACACCTCCGCATGAGGCATCTCCCTGGTGCTCAGCCGGCTTGGGTCGAAGCGGCCGCTCATCTGACACATCATGTGGGGCCGGCTTTGGAGAGGAAGTATCCGGCGCTCCACAAAGGCGGCCACCAAGTCGGCCCCGCGCAGGCCTTCCGACTGGATCATCACCCGAAGCCGGGAGACGGCAGCGTTCCCGGCCAAAGACAGTGACCTGGACCGGAAACTCCATGAGGGCTGCCTCCCAGCCGGTGGGCCGGCTAGGTAAGCCGGCAGGTTGACATGGTCTCCTTGCTGGACGACGTTCTTCACGTAGAAGTACGACTTCTGCCAGATCTTCACCGACTGGATCAGGGGGATGGACGGGAACGGGTTGTTCTCGCCCGACCTCCTCATGGCAATGTAGGCCCCGCAGGGGGCGGGCACGCCTGCGACGACGGTGCCGAGTTTGCTCTGGAAGAATTCCCCCTAGAGCTCCAGCGTGGGGAGCACCCCCAAGAAACCTTCGCAGAGAGAGACGAAGGCCGACAGCAGCATCACCGCGTTGGGCGTGAGGTGATGCGGCTGAAGATTGTAGAACTCAAGGAAGGAGCGCAGGAATCCGCTCGCCGGAAGGCCGAAGCCGCGCAGGAAGTGCGAGCGGAAGATGACCCGCTCACCTTCCTCCGGTGCCGGCGAGATCTCCGCCTCCGGCGCCAGGCGGACCCGCACGAGGTTGGCGTCGGGCAGGCGCCGAGTCTGGCGGAGGAACTCAACATGGTCCTCATGGACGTTGGAGCCGTCCCACGAGCTCGACAGCGCCATGGGAGCAAGACGATGCGGCAGCACGGCGGTGCTGAGACAGGGAGCTGCGACGGCAGCGAGAGGAAGAAAGGAGGACGAAGAGGGGCGGAGTGAGAGAGAGCGTGCGAACCTCTGTCTCTCCCCCTCCTCCCCCTACTTATAGGCTCGCGTGGCGGAGCCGAGGAGGCATGGCGTGGGGAAACGTGGGGATCGACTGTGCCCACTCCCCCACGTCCCGTGTTTATTGCGCCCTAACGGCGAAATAAAATTGCCATGAGAAGGCGAGCGGTCCGCATGGGCGGCAGAAGATCAGCGCCCGGGCCGAGGCCTAGGAGTGGCGGGCCCGGGCCTGCGGCGGTGTCCCGTCGCGCGCGTGCACTGGCAGGTTTCCGCTGCCACATGGCCCACGGGAGGGCCCGCGGTCAGCACGCGGGTCAACCACCATCCCGCCTGCAAGACACAAGAGCTCTGTGAAATCGGCATACGCCAGCGAAGCCGGCTCCCCAGGATAGGAAGCTAACCAAGCTTCTCGTCCCTCTGTCCACCTCGAAGCTCGATCAGCTTCGGGGACTACTATCGGAGTAAATAGCCATGGGTAGCCTAGCCGGCTTCCCCTGGCCCTTCTGAAAAAATTACGAACCCATCCGGCTCTCAAGAATCCAAGACATGGGGCCGCCTTCCCTTTGCTGGCTGTCATCCAAGCCGGCTTTCGGAAGGCGGCCCGACTTTAGCCCTCATGAAGAAAGCCATGGGAGGGCCGACTTCGAGAAGGCGGCCACGAGAAGGCCGACTCCAAGAAGCCGGCTCCCATAAAGCGGTCGAGACCGTACCCGCAAAGTTTGCATCCACCTAGCGGCGATGAGACGGGGCGTGGCTACAGTGAAGCCTGCCACCCCCAAATCCCGGAGCACGACCGGCACAGTGCGCCGTACGGGTGACCATGACCCGCCCGGCGCAACACTGTTGCCATGTTGACCCTGACGCCATCCACGATGGGCTGCCAGTGCAGCCCACGGGCGGTGGGCCCCTTCGGGCAGAGAGACACCCGAAGGCGGCCCCGCCTCCCCCAGTCGGCCCAAGACAGAGCCGGCTCCCCGCGGCCGGCTTGCCGCCCTCCTCGAAGGAGACGCAACATTAAGGGGACAAGACGCGGTGAGCCTACAGCAATCGCCCGCCGGACGGCGGTACTGTAGCCACGCCTACCACGACGAAGCCCACGTCACCAAGATGGAGCAACAGTGACTAGCCGCCGACCAGGACCTGGACGGTGGGGCCCGCCTGTCGACTAAGGAGCCGGCAGCCGGCGGGACCCACCAGTCGGCGGGCCCCAGCGGCTGACGCAGAAGCCGGCGGGCGCAGTCACAGACGGCTGGGCCCCGCGCCCAGTCGGATTACCATTGTACCCCCGGGGGTAGGCCTATATAAACCCCCCGGGGCACCCATGCAAAGGGTTCGACCCCCAGCTAGTTTTAGACACCACACAAGGAGAAGAAGCAAGCTAGCCGTGCATTTCTTCCTCCTCCCACCGAACAGCTCAAGGAGCATTGTGTAGCTACTTGTCCATCTAGTGATCATGCGGAGACCCCGCAGAGCAGCAGTAGGGGTGTTATCTCCATGGAGAGCCCCGAAGCTGGGTAAGATTCGCCGGCGTGCATGTCTTCGCCTCATCCCATTTCCAGGCACCGGCGACGTCTTACTAGCTCCCACAATGATAAGCCATCCGTTGGCATATGTCGCACCTACCACCCGACAACTCCGATTCCGAATATACTCAAGATGAAGGTGTTGCCGGTCTAGCACTTGTGTCAACCAACTCCTACGATATATTTGACCCACCAAATGAAGGAATTGGAAGATGCTCCATGGCCAAAGGTCATAAGGTAACACACCCCGAGTATGTTGATTTTAATAGTGATGAAGATGACTTGTTAGGTGATGATGATTTACTTGTTGACAACTCTAGTGACGAATACTATGATGAAACGTCAATTAATCATGCTAATCAAGATAAAACGAATGACAATGATAAGGAGAAGATTGAGGCTCTAACTAAAGAACTAAACACTCTTAAGTTAGCTCATGAAACTATCTTCGAAAATCATCGAGAACTTTTAAGAGCTCATGAGAAGTTACGCTTTGAAAAGCTCAATCTTGAGCAAGAGCATGAGTTTTTAAAGGCAATCAATGATGATCTCCGCAAGAAAAGTTCTTCTTACATTGCCAAGAGTTTACTCTTATCCACTTACATGCCTCAAGTCAAGTCTAGTAACAAGAACAAGAAAGATTCTTCCTCTAGTAGTAACAATGATCATGCTAAATCCAATATTGTTGCTTCTAGTAGTTCTCTTGATTCCACTAATGACTCTCTTAGCCAAGTTACACTTGAGCAAGAAAATAGCTTATTGAAGGGAATTATAGAGAAAGGAGTGTACAAAAGCCTTGCCGGGAGTAAGCAATTCGAGGAAATTGTGCGCAAGGAAGGAAGGCACCGGAAGAATCAAGGTGTTGGTTTTGAACGAAAGTTCAATGCCAATGGAGTTGAGTGGGAAGAAGATCAATACCCCAAGACATAGTTTGTTCCTCAACAAGAGAAGTATGATCCTACTTCCTTCAAGGGGACACAAGCTCAAGATGATCTTCCACCACAAGACTACAAGCAAAAAGGCAAGGGCAAGCTTCAAGAGAAAATTGATGCATTTGAAGAAGCTCCTAAGACCTTAGTCAAGTGGATTCCCAAGACCACCTCAAGTTCCACTTCATCAAGTACGACTACAACTCCAAGGATTCCCATCAAGATGGTGTGGATCCAAAAGAAGAAGAACTAGAAGTTCTTGAGGGTGACTCCGCCAACATACTTCACTCTTATCATTTTGGCAAGAACAAGTGCAATCAACTTCCACATCTTGCACTAGTTCAAGGAGTCACAAACCCTCTTGTTGGTAAGACAAGGGACAAGGTAACCTAAAAGTTTTCATGGACATCATCTTGTGTGTGCATCACTCTATGTCTATGGATATCCTTGTTTGTTCCTTGTGGGACTAACCCATGTAGGTATTGAAAGTGCAATTCACTCAAATGGATAGCTCCAAGTGATCTACATAAACATTGAGCATCCACATCTTCAACATCTACATGAAGTCATCATCGACAAAACCCAAGGTTAGTTCATCCCTCTTAGGGGGGATATCACATCTAGGGGGAGCTTTACTCTAAGACTTGAGCTAAAGCAACTCTAAAGATGTGAACACAACAATGCTTTATGTAAAATTGGTAACCCCACTTGAGCTTAAATGATGAGTATGACCTATGATCAAGTGTTCTCACTTGACTCCTAAGTCAATATACTCATATATAGATGACCTAGTCATCGCCAATTTCTTGATAGATGCTAGAATTGGTTGTGCATGCTTTGTCACATATTTCAATTGCCATTTTATTGTGTGAGCATGTTGGTTGCATATTTTACTCATTCGAGGACATCCACTTGTTGTTTTGATTGTTTGGTTTTATTTCCTTTTGCCAAGTGGATGGACAAGAATGCCTAAGAACCTCCTCTAGCTATCTATGCTTTTCTCGTCTCAAACTCTATTCATGCTACATCACAAAATTTGATCAAGTCAGATTCGAACCACTCTGTGTGAGGAGCACTCGGAGTCCCCGATTCATCATAGACTTAAACTTCCAATACCTCTTTGTGATTCTCGATCTGACCGATATCCTACTTCGGTCCTACCGAGATCATTAAGTTGATCTGAATTTTCGATCTCGGTGCAACCGATTTGAACCATTCGATCACACCGAGTTGCAATAACTGTATACAGTTTTGCATCTCGGTGCCACCGAGTTGTTCCACTCGGTCACGCCGATAGGGTCGGGCTATATATAGGCACGGGCAAAAATTTGGAAATTTCTCCGAACCCCTTTGCCCGCGCGATAGCTCGCTCTGCCAACGTGGTCTCCGGATCGTCTCCTCGCCGCCAGCCGCCTCCAGTCGCTGGTCTCCATCACCGTCAACGGAATTCAACCCCGCCGTTGCCGCCGTAGCGAGTCTCCGCCGAACTAGGGTATGGACTCGATCTTTGTGCTATCCCCAATCTGATTCCTAGCACATTGTGATCTTATTGTTTCTAGCCACGATTGAAACACTCCTATCCAGTCAATGCGTTCGTAGAATAGGATTGATTCGAAAACTTTAGGGTTTGGTTTCCACCGAAACCATCTCGGACCCACCGAGTTGAAAAACTCGGTCCCACCGATTTGACTCATGCCATTGCACAAGTGAGACTCGGTCTGACCGAGAATTACTAATCGGTGTGACCGATTTTGGAACTTTGTGAAACCCTAGCAGTCTCGGTGCCACCGAACTGTGACTTGGTCTGACCGAGTTCACTAGTTTAGGTTCCAAAACTGCTTCGGTATCACCGAGTTTAAAAATCGGTAGATCCGAAATGATTTCTATGGGAAACTAAAACTAAGATTTTGAATCATTCTTTTGCAAAAATCTCTGCATTTTGTGATGCTCATCCACTCTACCTCATCTATAAACTGTTCACAGGGTCAGCAGTCAGCTTGTTCATCATGTCAGATCAGAGTGATAGCCAAAACCTGTCAGAGCAGCAAGTGCACATGAGTGAGGGCACTAGTCCCTCCAGTTCCTCAGATGAAGGCAGCAGGAGCACTCCTAGTAACTTACCAAAAGCTGCCACCAGACAAAGGAAGAAAAGAACCTCAGAATCAGAGGATGAGGACTATGTGGCAGAAGAAGAAGCCACTTCCAAGAAAGTGGTTAAGAAGGAATATAGCATTGCTGCTGCCACCAAGCCAGGCATGAAGCAAAAGGTTCCTGCAAAGAGAATTCCAATGTCTAAGGCCAGAGTATCTACTCAAGTCCCTTTGGGATCTGAACCTAAAGAGGCTGCTGCAGAAGGGAAGAAGAGGAAGGAGAGGATCAAAAAGACCACTGCTAGAGTGCTTGGGAGATCCTCAATCATGAGAGATTCTGAAGAGGAAGAGGAAGAAGAGGTTGCTGTACCAGTACCCAAGGCACAAAAGCTGATGGGTGATGCTATAAGATCAGGGGCTACTGCATCCAAGCCCAAGGAAGCACCCAAGGCTGCATCAAAGGCCAAGGCAGCTCCAAAGAGGAACACAAGGAGCATACCAGCTGCTGAAAAGAACAAGGCCCTAGTGCCTGACACTGCAGAAGAAGAGGAAGGCCAAGTTCTCAGGAAGCTAAAGCCCAAGATCCGAGACCACAATGATGCTCATCCTGTGGCTGAGGACATGAAGATCAGAAGAGACTCAGGGCTGAGAAAGTGGAGAGCAGAAGATCCATATGCTACAAGAAGAAGAACTGATGTTGACTATAGGTTCCACACTAAGGAACAGCAGGACTTCTATGAGACAGTCTTGTTGGATAAGAAGCCCATTGTTTGTGACATGAGATGGGTAGATTGGCAGTTCATCAAGGACAATGAAGAGCACTATCCTGGAGTGCAAGACAGCTTCAAGGCTTGTGGAGTAGCAGACTTTGTTGGGCAGAAGCTCACAAAGTGGAATGAAGAGTTGATCATGCAGTTCTACTCCACAGCACACTTCTATCCAGATGGAAGGATTGTGTGGATGTCTGAAGGTACGAGGTACCAATCAACAGTTGCTGAGTGGGCACAGCTCATCAATGCCCCAGAGGAGCATGAGGATGACTTAGACATATATGCCAAGAAGAAGATGGAACACAACTCTATGTCCAACATGTACAAGGAAATTCCAAACAAGGCACTTGATACTTTCAAGTTTGGGTCTGTACATTATCTTCTGTCAGGGTTGCCAACTATCAATTGGATTTTGAGGCACACTCTGTTACCCAAGTCAGGTAATCACAAGATGATCAGAGGCCATGCAATCAACTTGCTTCATATCTTTGATGTGCCACAGAAATTCAAAGTCATGAGCCTCATGGTAGAGACCATCAAAAGAACTGCAGCAGATCAGAAGAGGAGCTGTGGTTATGCCCCTCAGATCCAGGAGCTAATTAACTCCAAGATGGGCACAGGCATATACCTATTGGACAAGGAACATTTGCCTATTCATCCAGATTTTGAAGATAATGAAGTTGTGATGAACAAGGATGATCCATCATCAGTTCATGCTCAGGCACAGAAGGAGAAGGCAAGGAAGGAGAAAGCTGCCAAGATGCCAACTCAAGAGGAGGCATCTGAGTATTTCCTAAAAAACAAGCAAGAGCAGCTTAGTTACTTGATTGCTTCCACACTGAGGATTGAGAAAGGACTGGCCACCCTCACTCAGAATCAGGTGAGCTTAGAGAGGATCATAGAACAAAAGTTCTATGACATGGATGTCAAAGTAACAGAGATTCAGTCTGCAGTGGAGCAACTTCAAGATGACATGCGGGAGAGGAGAGGGAAGACTACAACTGATGCATTTGCCAGAGTGCCACGAGCTCAGAGGTCGACTGCAGTGCCAGTTCCTGACACCAGAGCCACCACCTCAGCTCCAGCCACAGCACCAGCCCAACCAGCTCCAGCATCTACTTCAGCTCCAGCTCCAACCACGTCTACAGAAGCCTTCGTCCTTGGAGTGATCCAGACTCCACCACCACCAGAAGATCAAGCCTGAGATTCGATCTAGCACTATGCATTTTCTAGGAACTTTTTGGTAACTTGTTGCCAAAGGGGGAGAAAAATGTATAGATCATAGGCTTCGAGAGAGAGAGTGTTGCCTTTATTCTCTCTTGCTTTATTTGGTGTGTTTTTTCAAACTTTGTTTGCTTTTGGTTGAGATACTTTGATATGCTTGTGATACATTGATGATCATGTGTTTGATCATAAGCTACACTTATGCATGCTTGATATATCTTATCTATCTTATGTGATCATTCACTTTCTTTGGTGATGAGTGCATGTATTTCATTCTTATCTTTTTGAGCGCTCCACCAAGATGTATGTGACATGGAAGAGTAACCCATGGCTCTAACTTTTTGTGCATTTGCAGTCCAAAGCAAATTTTAAATATGCACAAATTTAGGGGGAGCTCTTACTTATCACATACTTCTCAAAGCAACGATATATTTCATTCTTATTATTATTTGTCGAAGCTTTGATCTATATGTTGTCATCAATTACCAAAAAGGGGGAGATTGAAAGTGCAACTATCCCTAGGTGGTTTTGGTAATTCATAACAACATATAGCTCATTGAGCTAATGCTATTCCAAGATGATCATTTCAGGAAAGCTCAATGATTGGCATGGCATGGATGGTGAAAGTGGAACCCTCAAAATGCTAAGGACAAAGGATTGGCTCTAGCTCATATGCTCAAGACTCTTCATTTTACATTTTAGTGGTCCAAGATCACATTGAGTCCATAGGAAAAGCCAATACTATCAAGGAGGGATGAGGTGTTGCTTAATGAGCCTCTTGCTTCATGTG
>NC_053027.1:73366578-73380723 GCF_003073215.2 Triticum urartu | reverse complement strand
CAACAAGCAGAATGCTGCAGAGCCATGGTGGGCAAGATGCCCAACATTATATGGCTTGAAGGCTCCTTCGTGGAGACCATAAAGGGGTGCCAATCAGCGTGGTTCTACATCACCAAGCCGCGTGACGCCAAACGGGTGGCTGCCCCCAAGTTTCGATCCGGAATCCCCACGCGGCTCACCTCCTAGAAAGAGAAGAGCCTATCCTGGGGTTCATCGATGGAGCTGGATGGACTCCAGAAATGCATCCAGAATATGGCGAGCAAGAAGCTCAAGCTTGTCAACATAGTCCAGGTCATGCTCATCCGCCGGATCCTCCCATGTCAACAACGGGATTTCAACTTGTGGGAGTTTGACCCGGCCCAGCACCAGACTCTGAGAGAGCTCTTCGACACGACGCACAAGGACGTCTGGAAGGTTCTATTTAAGGGCGCCGAGGTCCCTCCCTCACTGAGGACCGCGGGCTAAGCGCGAAGCGCCGAGCGCATTCGGTGAGTTCTATACACCCGGTAGGATATTTTATTTCCCCTAGCTTAATCATGTGCGGGGTCTGATCTCCATGCCTTTGATAGGACTGGGTGGAGACGTCGGGGTAGATTAACTGTCCGGCCCCTCTGCCCGAAGACACTGCGGACAGTCTCCTTACGGAGATGCTGACTCCAGCCCCTTATATGGTGCCGGAGAAGACCAAGAAGGCCAAGGGAACCCGAAAGAATTCCCGACGCCAGGTGTTATTGGACTCATCATCTAATAACTCTGCGACACACTCCTCCCCCGAAGACGATGAGGAAGAAGAAGATGCTCCCCCTTCAGTTGGTGGAGACAAGAAAAGGAAGGCCGCCCCAACCGGGGGGGCGAAGGGTCCAAGAAGGGAAGGACTCTCCTTCTGGACTATTCCACCACCGTCGCCGAAGGCGAAGACGAGTGGCTGCTCAGGTCCAAGCCCCTGGTGAAGTCGTAATTATTCGGATGCCAGAATAACTCATAGCATACCTTTGTCGCACTGCCTCTCCTAACGCCGAATTATGACTATGCAGAGCGCCATGAGCCCGTATCGACGTATCGTCGGACGGCTCCCTGGGCTCGTCGGATATGGATAGCGATCCACTTCCGACCGCCACCTCCCCTTGCCCTACGGACAACGCCGAGGTATTGTCTCAAGAGGCACCGGGCCGAGGGGAGATAGTCCCAGAGGTGCCTCAAGGCGACCTTCCGGACTCCGGGAGCAGAGGGAGCAAGGCTCCCGAGGGCTCTGAGTTCGGCCCTCAGCCGAACACCGCGCCGGAACCCCCAGTGGTTCCGGACTCGGGCAGGCGGCCTCCTTCAAAAAGGGGCAAAACGCCTGTGCTGGTGACATCTGTCCATCCAGAGGCACTGGACAATCTGCTGGGAGCGCTTCGCAGCGCTTCCATCGACGAAGAGCACCGCACTATTATGAGTGCGGTGGTCCAGAAGGTTCAGTCCGCCAAGAGCGGACTGACTGAAGCCTGTGCCAGCCTTCTAACAGGCTTTGAGGTAAGTTTTTGAAATATAGGAAAAATATTACCGCATAGACAGTAGCCCCTGATGCTCTGTTCGGTGTTCAAAAACAAAAGCCAAATAGAGGATCAAAAAATATCGCAGGAGTCTAATATAAGTATGTCTATATGCGTATGCAGGCTTTGCTGTTGGCCTCTGCCGCACTAACTGCGGAGGTCGCGGCACTGAAGGAGGACCTTAAAGGGTCCAAGGACGAGCTCGACCTTGCCAAGAGGAAGCTTGAGGAGAACAAAGGTAAGTAGTACCTAGTCCATGGATATGTATAAAAAGAATGCGATTGCAAAATGATAGGATCATCGTAAATTTGCCAGGGGCCACAACCGAGGTGGCAACCCTAAAGCAAGCGCTATCCGAGGCCGAAAATAAAGCGGCCATGGAGTGCACTGAGCGGGAAAGGCATGAGGCTCAGGTGGGCGAGGTGCAGCAAGAGCTCCACGCTCTCGTGACGAAGCACGAGGCGTTGGAGCTTGACTTGAAGACGCGAGAGTCTGAGCTTGCCGTGGCCCTCGAGAGCGCAAAGAGTGCCAAGGCCGAAGCCCAAAAGGCCCTCCAGGAGATTGATGGGATGAAGAAAATAGCGGCGGGTAAGGCATTCTATATGCAAAGCAAGCATGTGAAAGTAAATTACCTATTACTTACACGAATCCGGAGCTCTCCAGGAGCATTCGCAGATTTGCCCCGCAGCGTGTCGGATGCCGCACAGTTTTACCAGGCCGAGGAGGGAAGCTGAACGGAGAAGCTGTTCTGGTCTTAGTATACTGGGACCGAATACCCGATGCCTCTGAGCGACCAGCTGAAGCAACTGGTCGAGCTGCACAAGGTGGCCGAATAGTCCATGAAGGGCTTTATAGTCCGGATGTGGCCTGGCGACGCCCTTCCCGGTAGCTACTTCGGCCTGGTGAGGCGGCTTGTGGATGCCTGCCCACGCATGGAAGTCATCAAGCGGTCCGTCTGCATCGAAGGTGCGCGCCGGGCTTTTGCCCGTGTGAAGGTGCAATGGGCCAAGCTGGACTCTGCGAAGCTGATTAAGGAAGGGCCGCCAGAGGGCAAGGAGCATCGCCACCTCGAGATGTATTATGAGGGTGTCCTGAAGGGTGCTCGTCTCGTAGCGGACGAGTGTACGAAAGATATAATATTCGAGTAATCTTTCTCGTGTAATCCTGTAGTTATGAAAACTTGTTCATATGTGCTATGCAACGCTTGTTTGAATTTAAAATATTACCTTCTGTTCGGCTATTTATCAAATCTGAGAGATGGCTAGTCATCGGCTTCTGCCCCCATGCCACAAGTGCTGGGGTGTTCGGGATAAACCTGAGCACTCTTGTTCCCATTGTTGGGTCCTTCAAGGGAGGTGCTCAGCACAACGAACAAGGCAATCGGACTATAATGCGTTATCACTCTCACTTAGCCATAGAATTCTATAATTTTAAATTTCGGCGAAGCCCCTAGTATTCGGAAGGCCGAATTCAGGGCGCGATACACGCCTTAAGCGGCATAAGTCTTTAGGGACTCGAAAACCTCTCAAACAACGACCAGTCTCTCGCCTTATCATGACAGTCAGTTTTAGCTTTCTCTACTGAGGTGCTTAGCCCAGCAGAACCGGGGCACAATCGCAGTAGTTCTCCCAGTGCTACCTTAGCTGATATAGCGGAACGTAAGGTACCAAAACATGGGAGCCGGACAAACCCAACTATTGACCCAAGACATGATTCGGAGCTGATGCATATAATGCTATAAGTTTGGGGTGCCGCACAGTCGAAAGTGTTCGGACTTCTCACGCCGTATTATGGGGTACGCCTAAGCCCCTAGAGTATTGGCCGTACCAGAGTGTACGGGTGCTGGATGTCATGAATGAACATATATATATATAACAAGAATGCAATAATAGTCTTAATGCTATGCATTTTTTATTCAAAAAGGTGCGTTAAAGCAGAATGATACAAGTAGTGCGATAAGCAAAAAGTAGGACTGTTTAACATATCCCTTCCAAGGGCAAGCTGAGGAATAGTATTAAAACAAATATTTCACTCGTTATCGTAATCCACCTGGGAGTTCCAAGGTGTGACGTAGCTTTCCGCCTCCTTGGTTGCTGCATCATGTGTTCGGCAATCATGCTGCCGGACAGGGTTTCCAGAGATTAAAGTCCTAAAAGAGAAAAATAACAAAGCGGGAAGCCCCTAGTGCGGTTTAAGCCGCGACTTGGAGTGTGTCGCCGTCGTGCCCCCGTCCCCGCCTGTACCCAAGGTATTTTTAATGCGGAATTATGTACGCGTGGCACGGATTTTGCCGTTTGGCTGGGGCCGGGGTGGGGGCCGCATTGCTATGCGAGCTCGGGACGTGCCAGGCGGTCCAGTTGCCGATTACTCCGGGCGCGCTTGAAGTTGTCCGGGTCCTTAATCGCCGAACTAGTGGATTGCCTTAAAAGTCTGCTTTGCGCTTCTGCTGCGAGGGCCGCAGTGTGCTCCTCCACACGGAAAGAGCGCTCTGTGTTTCCATTGACTGTGATTACCCCCCGAGGTCCTGGCATCTTGAGCTTGAGATATGCATAATGCGGTACTGCATTGAATCTTGCAAATGCGGTTCGCCCGAGCAATGCATGGTAGCCACTGCAGAACGGTACTATGTCGAAGATTAACTCTTTGCTTCGGAAGTTATCCGGAGATCCGAAGACCACTTCCAGTGTGACTGAGCCTGTGCAATGGGCATCTACACCTGGTATGACGCCTTTAAAGGTCGTTTTAGTGGGTTTGATCCTTGAGGGGTCTATACCCATTTTGCGCACTGTGTCCTGATAAAGCAGGTTCAAGCTGCTGCCGCCATCCATTAGGACTCGAGTGAGGTGAAATCCGTTAATGATTGGGTCTAGGACCAGTGCGGTGAATCCGCCATGACGGATGCTAGTGGGGTGGTCCCAGTGATCGAAGGTGATCAGACAGGAGGAGCATGGGTTGAACTTCGGGGCGACTGGCTCCAACAGATATACGTCCCTGAGCGCACGCTTCTGCTCCCTCTTGGGGATGTGGGTTGCGTATATCATGTTCACCGTCCGCACTTGTGGGGGGAACCTCTTCTGTCCTCCGGTGTTCCGCTGCCGGGGCTCCTCCTCGTCATCGCTATGTGACCCCTTATCTTTGTTTTCATCATTTAACTTGCCGGCCTGCTTGAACACCCAACAGTCCTTGTTGGTGTGGTAGGCTGGCTTGTCGGGGGTGCCGTGTATTTGACACGAGCAATCGAGTATATGGTCCAACCTGGACGGGCCCGGAGTGCTTCTTTTGAATGGCTTTTTCTGCTGACCGGGTTTAGAGCCTTTGAATCCGGCATTGAGTGTCGTATCCTCGGTATTGTCGCTGTTACTGTGGCGCTTATGCTTGTTGGGACGTGACCTGCCATTGCCGTCCTTGGTATCCAAAGTACCATGGTTCTTTGATATGTTATTACTGCGAGCCAGCCAGCTGTCTTCTCCCGCGTAAAAGCGGGTCATGAGTGTCGTGAGGGCTTCCATAGATTTCGGCTTTTCCTGACCAAGGTACCGGGCTAGCCACTCGTCGCGGATGTTGTGCTTGAAAGCTGCTAGGGCCTCTACATCCAGACAGTCGACAATTTGATTTTTCTTTGTTAGGAACCGTGTCCAGAATTGCCTGGCCGATTCCTCTGGCTGCTGAATTATGTGGCTCAAGTCATCGGCATCTGGTGGTCGCACATAAGTGCCCTGAAAGTTGTCGAGGAATGCGGCTCCAGATCTTCCCAACAGCCAATGGATTCTGCTGGCAAGCTGTTGAGCCAATGCAGAGCTGGTCCTTTGAGTTTGAGTGGGAGGTATTTGATGGCATGTAGGTCATCACCGCGGGCCATGTGGATGTGCAGGAGGAAATCCTCGATTCATACCGCAGGAACTGTTGTGTCGTCGTATGATTCTATATTTACGGGTTTGAAGCCCTCTGGGATTTGATGATCCATTACTTCGTCTGTGAAGCATAAGGGGTGTGCGGCGCCTCTGTACAGGGCTATATCACGACGCAGCTCGAATGAGTCTTGCCCGCTGTGTTCGGCCCGGCCGGACTTACTTTTACTGTATCCGGCATGACAATTATCGTCTTGCATAGTCGCGCACCCTCGTGATCCGTAGATTGATCTTGCATGTTTTGCTTTGTCCTCTAATACATCTCGCAGGTCTGGCGTATTTCCCGATGCCTTTTTATTTGGATGACGGAGGGGTGCGGGCTGAGCTTTTGGCTGGAATGTCTCTCTGTCACGGCCACGAGGTGGCCGATCAGCCGCGTCATACACCGGGATGTAGGTTTTGGTGCTTCCTCCTCCAGTCGGGGTAGCAACCTGCATTTTGGGTAACTCTTGGAGGGGCGTTCGAGTTTATACTCTTCGGCCGCCAGGACTTCAGTCCATCTGTCAGCTAGCAAATCTTGATTAGCTTGAAGCTGCTGCAGCTTTTTCTTAAGGCTATTTGCCGTGGCTATAAGCCCGCGCTTGAAGTGCTCTTGTTCGACGGGATCCTCTGGCACGGTGAATTCGTCATCGCCGAGGCTTGACTCGTCTTCGGAGGGGGGCATGTAATTATCATCCTCCGCCTCTCCATCAGCTACTCTCTCAGGAGGGCTGGCTCCTCCATCCTCCTGCTCTAAATCTTGCTGGCGGGGATTGTTGTTGTCTTCGGCACTGTCCGGAGTGCTATTATCTCCGGTGCCGGTATCACCACTTTTGCCTTGGTGGGACTTAGAGTGGCACCGCTGACGCCGGCTCTTGGATTGCTTCTTGGAGGGGTCATCCTCCATTGTCTCATCCCCATTGCCTTCTTTGGGTGTGTCCACCATGTATATATCATATGATGAGGTGGCTGTCCAGTGCCCTGTGGGCAGTGGTTCCTCTTCGACTCCCGCATCGTTGTCCATACCATCGATGTCTTCGGAGTCGAAGTCGAGCATGTCGGTTAAGTTGGTCGATAGTGGCTACTAAGTGGGTGGTGGGTGGGAGGCGAATTTCTTCGTGATCCGCATCCCAATCCTGCCGGACATAGTTCGGCCAGGATTCTCCTGACAAGGAGAGATACCTTAATGAGTTTAGTATGTCGCCGAAGGGCGAGTGCTGAAAAATATCTGCGGAGGTAAACTCCATGATCGGCGCCCAATCGGATTCGATAGGCACGGGCGCAGGTGGTTGGGAGTCCGTGGCCGGGGAGGAATCCGGTAGTTCGGCGTCACGGCTCTCGTGAAGGGTAAGGTCGATACTCGGCTCGATCGCCGATGAGAGTGTGGCCTCCGTGGTGGGGTCTATCCACCCGTCCATGGATGGTGTAGCTGGTTCCAAATTGAGGGTCGGAGCGGTTTCCGGTGCGATCTCCTGAACACTGTCTGATGGTAGCGCTAAATCATACTCATCGTGACCGTGTGGCGCACAAGGCAGGGGCTCAAATCCGTTGAAGATCAAGTCTCCGCGGATATCGGCCGTGTAGTTTAAGCTTCCAAACCTGACCTGGTGGCCAGGGGCATAACTCTCAATCTACTCCAGATGGCCAAGCGAGTTGGCCCACAGTGTGAAGCCGCCGAACACAAAGATCTGTCTGGGAGAAAAGTCTCACCCTAGACTGCATCGCTATCGATAATCGAAGGAGCCATCAAGCCTAACAGCGACGACACAGAGGAACTCTCAATGAAAGCACCAATGTCGGTGTCAAAACCGGTGGATCTCGGGTAGGGGGTCCCGAACTGTGCGTCTAAGGCGGATGGTAACAGGATGCAGGGGACATGATGTTTTACCCAGGTTCAGGCCCTCTTGATGGAGGTAAAACCCTACGTCCTGATTGATTATTCTTGATAATATGAATAGTACAAGAGTTGATCTACCACGAGATCGGAGAGGCTAAACCCTAAAAGCTAGCCTATGGTATGATTGTATGTTCTTGTCCTACGGACTAAAACCCTCGGTTTATATAGACACCGGAAAGGGCTAGGGTTACACAAGGTCAGTTACAAAGGAGGAGATATACATATCCGTATTGCCTAGCTTGCCTTCCATGCCAAGTAGAGTCCCATCCGGACACGAGACGAAGTCTTCAATCTTGTATCTTCATAGTCTAACAGTCTGACCAAAGGATATAGTCCAGTTGTCCGGAGACCCCCTAATCCAGGACTCCCTCAGTGGGGGCGGCTACCCACTTGGCACTTCGGGGAGCTGTGATGTAAAACCACTCCCGCTGCCACAATCTAGACACCTCTAGGAAGGAACCCTCTGGCCATGGAGCATCAGCGAATTTTCTTATTAAGGCACCTCCGCACTTTGCGTGCCGCCCCTCGATCATCTTCGGCTTCACATCGAAGGTCTTGAGCCACAGGCCGAAGTGAGGGGTAATGCGGAGGAAGGCCTCACATATGACAATAAATGACGAGATGTGAAGAAGGGAATCTGGGGCCAGATCATGGAAATCCAGCCCATAATAGAACATAAGACCCCTAACAAAGGGATCCAGAGCGAGGCCTAGTCCTCGAAGGAAGTGGGAGATGAACACGACACTCTCGGTGGGTTCGGGAGTAGGGATGAGCTGCCCTCGGGCAGGCAGCCTATGCGAAATTTCGGCGGTCAGATATCTGGCCTCTCTCAGCTTCTTGATGTCCTCCTCTATGACAGAGGAAGGCATCCACTGACCTTGAAGGTTGGATCCGGACATAGTTGAAGGTCTAAAGCGCCTGACCTGAGCTTTGGGTGTTAGAACTCGAGGTGGGGGAAGGATTCGATTGAGCACGAGAGGGAAAAAAGAAAAAGCCGCGTCCTCTTTATAAAGAGGGTGAATATCAAGCGTCCTCCTCGTGGCCGTTTTGGACTTGCCTAAGATCTAGGAGTCATACCAACAGGCACGGTTGGGTTACCCACATCCGTATTGATGAGAATCCCGTAATAAGGGGCACATGATCTCTGCTTTGACAAGACGTGACCGAGAAGCCGCCTCACAATATGCACAGCGCTAGTTGAGAAAAACGGTTTAGATAAGGACCGGAATGTGACGTGATGTTGTGCTGCCAAAATGTTTCAGCAGATTAGATTTATGGAAATATTATTCTCTCTACGGTGGGGTGTGGAACTTGTTTGCAGAACCGACACTATCCTTGTGTTTCAAAAATCTTCCATGAAGTATTTGGAGAGAAACCCGCCTTACAATGCCGAAGACATACTGCGCGGCCGGACTCATCGTCATTGAAGCCTGGTTTCAGGGGCTACTGAGGAGTCCTGGAGGGGGTCTCCGGACAGCCGGACTTTATCCTTTGGCCGGAATTGGACTATGAAGATACAAGATTGGAAGACTTCGTCCGTGTCGGATGGGACTCTCTTGGCGTGGAAGGCAAGCTAGGCAATACGCATGTGTATATCTCCTCCCTTGTAACCGACTTGTGTACCTAGCCCCCGGTGTCTATATAAATGGGGTTTAGTTCGTAGGAGAACATACAATCATGCCATAGGCTAGCTTCTAGTTTCCTCTACGATCTCGTGGTAGATCAACTTGTATACTCATATCATCAAGAACAATCAAGCATCACGTAGGGCAATTACCTCCATCAAGAGGTCCGACCTGGGTAAACATCGTGTCCCCCTGCTCCTGTTACCATCCGCCTTAGACGCCATAGTTCGGGACCCCCTACCCGAGATCGCCGGTTTTTGACACTCGACACAAACCTATCCAACAAACCCTACAAAGTACTTCTAGTTTCATACTTGTTTCTAGTAAAGCGAAACGTCTAGCTTGCGTAGAGTTGTATCGGTGGTCGATAAAATTTGAGGGAATATTTTTTCTGCCTTTAGCTCGCATTGGGTCGACACTCTTACTTATTGAAAACTGTTGCGATCCCCTATACTTGTGGGTTATCAAGACCTTTTTCTGGCGCCGTTGCCGGGGAGCAATAGCGTGGGGTGAATATTGTCATGTGTGCTTGTTTGCTTTATCACTAAGTAATTTTTATTTGCTGTTTTTAGTTGTTCTTTATCTTTAGTTATGGATATGGAACACGAAATACCAAAAAAATTAGGTGTACCTGCTACTCATGGAGATGGGGAACCTCCTAAAACCCTCAATGCTCAATATGTGAAAAATATTACGTACCACTTTGATAATCCTGAGAAAACCTCATTCAATCTGGTAATGGGAGTAACATTGGATCAAGGTGAATACTTTAGGGATTATCGCTTGACACAAAAAGGGAAACTATTATGGGATCAAATTTATATATTGTATTGGTATGCTAGGCAACTATGCTTGAGATATGATTATACTTGTTGCTCTAGGATGAAGGCTCCACACCTTCCCTTTTCATGTGAATTTAATGATAACGAAACCTTAGCTTCTTATGCTAATGGTATATATGATTACTATGATGTGGAATAAATAGAAGAATTTGTTGCTTTTAAGGGTGCTTATGAAATTGAATCTTTGTTTGAAAAGTATGAAGCTTTTGATGATGATGTTTATAGGCCTGCAAATTTAGCTATTCTAAAATATTGCTATGATAATTATGAATATAATTCCTATATTAATGCGCTTATTAAGAAAGTCTGCGCTGTGCAAGAAGAGACTAATATTTTGCAGGAATCTATGGAAGAAGAAATTGATGAAACTATGAGCTCATTGGATGAAAAAGATGAGGAGGAGAGCGAAGAACAAAAGGAGGAAGAGCAGATTGATCACCCGTGCCCACCTTCTAATGAGAGTAACTCTTAAACTCATACATTGTTTAATTCCCCTTCATGCTTACCGAAGGATGAATACTATGATAATTGCTATGATCCCGTTGATTCTTTTGAAATATCCCTTTTTGATGATGCTTGCTATGCTTGTGGCCAAGATGCCAATATGAATTATGCTTATGGAGATGAACTTGCTATAGTTCCTTATGTTAAACATGAAATTGTTGCTATTGCACCCACGCATGATAGTCCTATTATCTTTTTGAATTCTCCCAACTACACTATATCAGAGAAGTTTACCCTTATTAAGGATTATATTGATGGGTTGCCTTATACCGTTGCACATGATGATTTTGATAAATATAATATGCATGTGCTTGCTGCTTCTACTTGCAATTATTATGAGAGAGGAACTATATCTCCACCTCTCTATGTTTCCAATACGATAAAATTGCAAGGAACTGTTTATACTATGCATTGGCCTTTACTATGTGTGCATGAATTGTTCTTTTATGACATGCCGATGCATAGGAAGAGAGTTAGACTTCGTTGTTACATGATATATGTTACTTTGTGCTCACTACTAAATTATAAATCATTGTTAATTAAAATTGGCTTTGATATACCTTGGGATCCGGGTGGATCCATTACTTGAGCACTATATGCCTAGCTTAATGGCTTTAAAGAAAGCGCTGCCAGGGAGACAACCCGGAAGTTTTAGAGAGTCGTTTATTTCTGTTGAGTGCTTTTATATAGTTTAAAAACAACAAAAATAAATAGGGGAACCCAAAACTTTTTCAAAAAGGAAAGTCAAAGTGAGAAAGACAAGCATTGTTGAAGTGGGAGAGCTCCTTGAACTTTGTTCATGCTCACGTCAACTTTGTGAATCTTGATTATAGAAACTTTTCAACAAAAATAATTATCCCCTTGTAAAATTCCATTGTATTATAAAAATAATGTGCCAAGGTTTGCCTTTAGGATGTTTACATTTGCTTGATGGTTTGTACAGTGCAGGACAGAAACTTTGGCTGTAGTGCGCGAATTTAGATTTTTAGATGGGACATCAAATGGTTCTGATTCTTTTTGCACTGTCTTTAGATACAAATTTTTTATTTTTCCTAATTTTGGTAGAATTTTTCAAGTATCATAAGTATGGTGAATGTTCAGATTATTACAGACTGTTCTGTTTTAGACAGATTCTGTTTTTGATGCATAGTTTGCTTGTTTTGATGAAACTATCGATTCATATAAGTGGATTAAGCCATGAAAAAGTTATATTACAGTAGAAACAGTGCAAAAACAAAATATGAATTGGTTTTCAACAGTACTTAGAGTAGTGATTTTCTTTATTATACTAATGGATCTTACCGAGTTTTCTGTTGAAGTTTTGTGTGGATGAAGTGTTCGATGATCGAGAAGGTCTCGATGTGAGAAGGAGGAAGAGAGGCAAGAGCTCAAGATTGGGGATGCCCGAGGCACCCCAAGTAAATATTAAAGGAGACTCAAGTGTCTAAGCTTGGGGATGCCCCGTAAGGCATCCCCTCTTTCTTCAACAAGTATCGGTATGTTTTCAGATTCGTTTCGTTCATGCGATATGTGCAGATCTTGGAGCGTCTTTTGCATTTAGTTTTCATTTTTCTTTTATGCACCATGCTGGTATGAGATATTCCTTGGCTGATTTATATAATGCTCTATGCACTTCACTTATATCTTTTGAGTATGGCTTTATAGAATGCTTCATGTGCTTCACTTATATCATTTGAAGTTTGGATTGCCTGTTTCTCTTCACATAGAAAACCGTCATTTGTAGAATGCTCTTTTGCTTCACTTATATTTGTTAGAGCGTGGGCATATCTTTTGTAGAAAGAATTAAACTCTCTTTCTTCACTTATATCTATTTAGAGAGATGACAGGAACTGGTCATTCACATGGTTAGTCATAAAATCCTACATAAAACTTGTAGATCACTGAATATGATATGTTTGATTCCTTGCAATAGTTTTGCGATATAAAGATGGTGATATTAGAGTCATGCTAGTGGGTAGTTGTGGATTAGTAGAAATACTTGTGTTGAGGTTTGTGATTCCCGTATCATGCACGTATGGTGAACCGTTATGTAACGAAGTCGGAGCATGAGGTATTTATTGATTGTCTTCCTTATGAGTGGCGGTCGGGGACGAGCGATGGTCTTTTCCTACCAGTCTATCCCCCTAGGGGCATGCATAGTAATACTTTGCTTCGAGGGCTAATAAACTTTTGCAATAAGTACGTGAGTTCTTTATGACTAATGTTGAGTCCATGGATTATACGCACTCTCACCCTTCCACCATTGCTAGCCTCTCTAGTATCGCGCAACTTTCGCCGGTACCTTAAACCCACCATATACCTTCCTCAAAACAGCCACCATACCTACCTATCATGGCATTTCCACGGCCATTCCGAGATATATTGCCATGCAACTTCCATCATCATCATATACATGACTTGAGCATTCATTGTCATATTGCTTTGCATGATCGTAAGATAGCTAGAATGATGTTTTCATGGCTTGTTCGTTTTTTGATGTCATTGCTACGCTAGATCATTGCACATCCTGGTACACCGCCGGAGGCATTCATATAGAGTCATATCTTTGTTCTATATATCGAGTTGTAAGTAAATAAAAGTGTGATGCTCATCATTATTAGAGCATTGCCCTAGTGAGGAAAGGATGATGGAGACTATGCTTCCCCCACAAGTCAGGATGAGACTTTGGACTTTAAAAATAAATAAAAGAGGCCAAAGAAGCCCAAATAAAAAAAGAGGCCAAAGAAGCCCACCAAAAAAAGAAACAAAAAACAAAAAATGAGAGAAAAAGAGAGAAGGGGCATTCTTACTATCCTTTTACCACACTTGTGCTTCAAAGTAGCACCATGTTCTTCATATAGAGAGTCTCTTGAGTTATCACTTTCATATACTAGTGGGAATTTTCATTATAGAACTTGGCTTGTATATTCCGATGATGGGCTTACTCAAATGCCCGAGGTCTTCATGAGCAAGCAAGTTGGATGCACACCCACTTAATTTCAGTCTGAGCTTTCATACACTTATAACTCTTAGTGCATCCGTTGCATGGCAATCCCTACTCACTCACATTGATATCTATTGATGGGCATCTCCATAGCCCGTTGATACGCCTAGTTGATGTGAGACTATCTTCTCCTTTTTGGTCTTCTCCACAACCACCACTCTATTCCACCTATAGTGCTATGTCCATGGCTCACGCTCATGTATTGCATGAAAGTTAAAAAGGTTTGAGAACGTCAAAAGTATGAAACAATTGCTTGGCTTGTCATCGGGGTTGTGCATGATGTGAATATTTTGTGTGGTGAATATGGAGCATAGCCAGACTATATGATTTTGTAGGGATAACTTTCTTTGGCCATGTTATTTTGAAAAGACATGATTGCTTTATTAGTAGGCTTGAAGTATTATTGTTTTTATGTCAAATGATAGACTATTCCTTTGAATCACTCGTGTCTTAATATTCATGCCATGATTAGATTACATGATCAAGATTATGCTAGGTAGGATTCCACATCAAAAATTGTATTTTTTTATCATTTACCTACTCGAGGACGAGCAGGAATTAAGCTTGGGGATGCTGATACGTCTCTGTCGTATCTATAATTTTTTATTGTTCCATGCCAATATTCTACAACTTTCATATACTTTTGGCAACTTCTTATACTATTTTTGGGACTAACATATTGATCCAGTGCCCAGTGCCAGTTCCTGTTTGTTGCATGTTTTTTGTTTCGCAGAATATCCATATCAAATGGAGTCCAACCGGGATAAAAACTGACGGATATTTTTTTTGGAATATATATGATTTTTGGGAACAAAAATCCACGCGAGACGATGCCCGAGGGGGCAACGAGGCAG